>NW_025110663.1:0-66367 GCF_011392965.1 Frieseomelitta varia
AAATTTTCACGGTTTAAACTGAACTGTAGATTGCGTAGTTCTTAGCTTGATATCGTTTTACAAGCATTAAAGTTTGTAAAACTCTAACGTTTGTAAAAAGATATCAATTACCAGGTCTCACCACGAGGAGGTGACTACGCACGAGACCCGCCCGGGCCCTAATCCCAACCACCCTCCATTACATGCAAGAAATTCGGCATTCAACTTAATGAATGCCGAGTTTTTATTCTACTTGACCCGGGCAAATAGGAGACAGACGTTCCATAGTTCAATCTTAAACTTAAGTCTAAATCTTAACCCTAAAGCGCATGTATGAAATTGAATTATGGAACTCTGTCTCCCGAACAACGATCGCGTTAACAATCGCATAATCATACAATACCGCAATACAATCATACAATCGAATACAAATCATACAATTTGTCGCAATCACTCGCAGCCTTTTATACTAAGCACACACTTGTCTAACATGAAAGTTACATAATAATTGTACAATAATTCGCAGCCCTGACCAAGCATTCTGTATCAAAGACACGTTTATCGAACCTTGAACGAAATAAGGGATACGAAACTATCGATACGCTTCAATACCATGCTTTGCAAGGGATATAACGCAAAATGATGCCATTGCATTAGAGTATTGTTTCCAGCTTTCGTTGTCAGTGTGCCAAATCAGGGTTCGAGCACTTAGGGCAAGTAGTCTAGCGCAACCCCCAACGAAACAGTGGGGTTCCGAAGAACCGCTGAATCGGATTACAAAGGAACTAGACTACATGAACCTCACCTCGTTCGATTCGAACGAGGCTGCAGTTCCCCGATTTGACACACTGACAGCGAAAGTTGGTAACTCTTCTCTAGTGCAATGACTGTAACGATAGTAACAACGAACGAAAGAAGAGAGAAGAGGAGGGATTCCTAATTTCGTTTCAAGTTCAAATAAACGTGCCTTTGTACAAAATGCGCTCACAGTGAATTTACAAATATGAACAATCTTATAATTAACTAAAGCTAAACGCACGCAACTTAAAGCTAAGACGCACGCATCCCACGATGTCCCTGCGAGATCCCTCGTCGTCCACCGGTGGCCCGCTGGGGGCCCAATAATTTACTTATCAACTAATTGTCCCTAACAGTCCAGTTTAGACCTTAAAATGAAAAAAAGGAAAGAAATTTACAAGGTCTAACTTGAACTGCAGGGTGCGTAATTCTTAGCTTGATATCGTTTTTTCAAACATTAAAGTTTGTAAAACGATATCAATTACCAAGACCCACCACGTGGAGGTGATTACGCACGGGTCTCATTACAATGTATTGTAAATCAGTACTGTTTTATATATTTATCACCCGAGTCACAACTTGGTATTGAATTAAGTAATTTATTAGAAAGAAAAAAGATATTCGCGCGCGTAAAATAAGGCATAATTATTTAATCAATCTAATGACTAATTTAAGATATTGAATGAATATTCTTGTTTAACAAATTAATAGCAAAAGACTAAATTAATTAAACAGTTAATTAAAATTTCTTAGAAATGTATTAGTAACTCGATTACTACAAATGATTAATTAAAAATTTTAAATAGTATTTAGAAATGTTGTAGAAGATTGTTTATTATTTAATTGTTACAAATTATTAGAAATATTAGATAATGTTTAAACAATTATAAAAGAGAATTTATTGTTTAATTGTTAAAAATAAATTATTAGAAATATTAGATAATGTTTAAACAATTATAAAAGAGAATTTATTGTTTAATTGTTAGAAATAAATTATTAGAAATATTAGATAATGTTTAAACGAATAGAATATTCGGAAATATTATTTAAAAATTTACTTCTAAAATTTTCGTCGATGCGTACGCAACGAAAGTTCGATTTATACTGAGCTCCTATTTCCGTACTCATCGAAATTTATTTAATCGCGTTAATCGATCGACGGGAAACAGTTTACTAAAATTTCGTAGAAACGTATTAGTGACTCGATCGCTACAACTGATAATTTTAAATAATTGTTGGAAATGTTATAAAAGAGAATTTATTGTTTAATTGTAACAAATAAATTATTAGAAATATTAGATAATGTTTAAATAATTATAAACGAGAATTTATTGTTTAATTGTAACAAATAAATTATTAGAAATATTAAATAATGTTTAAACGAATAGAATATTCGGAAATATTATTTAGAAATTTACTTCTAAAATTTTCGTCGATGCGTACGCAACGAAAGTTCGATTTATACTGAGCTCCTATTTCCGTACCGATCGACGGGAAACAGTTTACAAAAATTTCGTAGAAACGTATTAATGACTCGATCGCTAGAAATGATCAACTGAAAATTTTAAATAGTTGTTGGAAATGTTATTAAAGAGAATTAATTTTGATTGTTACAAATAAATTATTAGAAATACTAGATAATGTTTAAACAATTAGAATATTGAAAATATTGTTTAAAAATTCACTTCGAAAGTTTTATCGATGTGCACACGATGAACGTTCAACTTATGATCTTTCTCGCTGCTCATTCTTCAGATAAAGTCAGTGATGCACAGCAGATGATATTCTTTGTCAATACTTTCAAAAACCCTTTTTCTATTCAATAATCAATAATTTTACAGTTTTATTGTTTCATTGCCTCCGTTAAATGGTAGCAATAAAAGACAACAATAAATAAATACTGTAATTTCTATATTTTTTGCAAAGTGAAACTACGTTTGCACGGTTAGTTTTTAACTTATAATTCTGTTGAGATATACTAAATGCTAATTTATAAGTCTGTGACACGTAATACTAATTTATGCAGAAAATAATCATATTCGAGACAAAAACTAAATTGTTCGTCTTTTAAGAATAGCTATGCAAATAAGAAAGCGTTCACATTTAATTCAATAATTTTAGATGTAGATGTAACCTTATTCCACAGACGAAATTCAACGAAAATGCAACTCGGTGAGTTCGTCCTAATAAATAACATTGTAATATAAAAAAGAAAATATGTATCGATCAAAAAAATAAACTTATGAGAATAGACTGAAATGAAATGACTTCGAAATTTCGAAACGGATGAATTTTGCAAGAAATAATTTACAAATACATAATGTGCTTCTTTATTGCAAACAATATTTGTGGAAATATTTTATTAATAAGTTCAAACTTTCATAAAATCGAGTTTACGGGATAAAGAGTTTTTACTCCCATAATCGAGTTTACGGGATATAATTCATTCAAAATGTGAATTTACAAACTTGTAAATAAAAAAGCATCATATCTAGTTATATTGTTCATAAAAGTATCATATTTCAATAAATTTTTTTTAATATTTTTAAATAAATGTTAATAATCAAATATATATTAAATTTTTCATCTCTGTTTTAAATCGTTATATTCCTTCATTGATGAAATACCACTACATTCAATTCAATGAATAATTCTCGAAAGAAATCTTACAACACTGTTTTTATTTTTTGATTTTCGCGGTACAAAACTTGCCTGAATCGATACAACAGGATATGACACGAAAATGGTCCATGAAACCTTTAGTTGTGGGCCGAAAAAGTACATTGTATGCAAGGTCTATTCATATACTTCGTCTGCGGCGTTATGATGCAAAACCTGCTTAAACCAATATGATAAACTATAACACCAAAATGGTACTGGGATCAGATAACACGAAAAACCATTGAATATTAAATTTATCCTATGGTTATCCTATGTTCTATATGTCCTATCCTATTTATATAAAGCGTTTGGTTCCATTATTTCGCCACAACGTGGCGTTAGTATTTCTGACCTCGTAAAATAAATATTTCTTTTCATTTGCATAAAAAATTAAATTAGAGAATTGAAATGTAAACTTTTGTAACTGCATTTTCTTAATTAAATCTTTAGCTTTCCTTTTATGTTCCTTTTGTATTGTAAAATTCAGCAATAAATATTTTTAATAGTACCACTAACTTAGTTACCACTAACTCTATTTCATGTTCAAATTGAAGCGCTTTGCACTAATTTGTAAAATACTCTAGTCAAGGAAAATAATTTGTCAATTTTTGGAATTTCGTGATCTTTAAGATCTCTAGCTTTTATTATAGAGTCCATTTAAATTTCAAATTGTGTTAATAAAGATTTTCAAATTTTGTTTAATAAATCGAAACACATCTTCAAGTAGGATTCAATTTCTCGCAAACTCATTGAATATTAGAACCAAATTTGTTTGTGAATGCTATCGATAACATTATTTTTGAAATTACGGTTATAAAAGAAAAATTATTGGCGTGAAAAATTTAAATTAATTGTTGTTTTTAACATAGATACATAATACATAAGGCATATTTATATACTTTGTCTGTGATGATTTGCTATTGTTGGAATTGAAATTAAATTTTAAATGAACAAAAACGTACTATGACAGACAAGATATATGCATTATTTTTCAAGTTGATCGCGCATTAAAGTTGATGAATTGTATAATTTGCAATTTATTTCACGCACTAGAATAATATAATTTTAATCATTAAAAGTATTTTAGAAAATTGCAAAAAAGATTGTTTTATAATTTTTTTGAAGATAAAAATGTTGAAGCTTAGACATAAAATTACAGTGGGCACGAGATCTATCTAGTACAACGTCTATGCCTATCCAACTACTTGATTTTAAATTTAATGTTAGATACCTAATTTCATTCAATTAAAATCTGTAACATTTTTTAATACCGTAGATATAAGATATAATGTTATTTTTATTTACATATCGTCCAAAATATTCATCGTAATTAGAGTTGAAAAATTTGCGACCTGCATGTTGTGTTGCAAATAATCCTTAAGGACAGTATCTTATAAACGTGTACGTTTTTAAATTTAATTTAAGATGAGCAAAAATGTTATTAAATGCATTTCATTTTACTATCCACTTACAAAAATCGATACATTCCTCGATCTTAAAACTGTATTATACAGAATCAAAACAAGTTCAATTAACATTGCGCCAGTATTGAAAAGTTAAGATCTCGAAGTTGTGTGACAAACAATTAAACTATTATAACAGTTTGTACTGAATAATTAAAATTCGAGGTTGCAATTGACTTTTCATGTATTTCTTAAAATATACGCTGATTTAAGGCGAGTGACTTTTAAATTTCCGTCGTTGCAAAATATATAGTATATCGCTAGCGAGTTTCGGTAACTCTCGAAACACCGGAAATGTTCTTTGGTTCGTTTGCCGCCAAAGCAAGCAGTGTGCTGGGATGAAATTGTTTATACTTTCGTTCGCGATCCTTCGTCTTTCAAGGGATTGAATCGTCCAGTACAGTGTAAAAAAGAGAATCTGATAAACGGATTGATCACTTGTGCGTGTTTTCGGTGAAATTTCGTTCGTCGAACAAAATCAGCAATGGCCAAAGTTCAATTAGCAAATGTAGCTGTTCTCGATAATCCTTCGCCGTTTCTAAATCCATTTCAATTTGAAGTTACGTTCGAATGCATCGAGGAATTGAAAGAAGGTAGCTGTTCAATATTTTTCACTTTTTTTTAAATACATTCGTGCAAATTGACTTCGGTGTTATACAAAATGAATCAGATATTCGAGTATAATTTGGTGCTTGCTTTAGGTTAGTTTCAATGATTTAACACCGAGTTGTCCAAGGACAAACTAGTCGAAACTTTTTTCAATGATCTTTTATCAAGATAATATTGATATATTTCAATTTTAATATATATATTTTATATTCCCTCTTTCGAAATTCGTACTGAATGATCTGCTTCCAAGCAAGCAGTATAATGTGTTATAATAATAATAATAATAATAATAATAATAATGATGTTACAGATTTGGAATGGAAAATGATATATGTCGGCAGTGCTGAATCTGAAGAATTCGACCAGGTTTTAGACACAATTTATGTTGGACCCATCCCCGAAGGAAGGCATATGTTCATTTTTCAGGTACATAGATAATGTTATTTAACTAAGTAATAGATCTGAATTTCTGTTAAAAATCTTCTGTTAAGGCAGCAATATATTTCTACTTGTACTTAATTCCTATTATTTATTTTAGGCTGATCCTCCAGATGTCAGCAGGATTCCAGTAAATGATGCTTTAGGAGTCACGGTTGTTTTGTTAACTTGTTCGTACAGAGGACATGAATTTGTGCGCGTTGGTTATTTTATAAATAATGAATATACAGATGCAGAACTTAGAGAAAATCCACCGCCACAGCCTCAGTTTGATAAAGTACAAAGAAACATCTTGGGGGATAAACCACGTGTCACTAGATTCAAAATAAACTGGGATGATGGAGCAAGTTCAGCAACAAATAACATACCAGAAGGCATAGATGCGCAATCTTTAGAAGAAACATCACAAGATGCACCAACATCCACATTGGGTTTTACAGAAAATACACACAACAGCATGGAAGTGATGTGAATGTTAACTGTCAGTAATATATAAGCTAGCAAAGACCATAATATGATGAATGAAGTAGTACCTGGAAAGAAGATTCAAACAATTCATATATTTGGATACCTGAAAGAAAAAAACATTGTAAGAAAATGGTACCCTTTTATGTAATACATACTAATTGGCTTCCCATTATTAAAAAAGCTTATATGCTGAAAGAAAGTTACATCATAGTAATATAATTGTTTTAACCTTGTATAAAAATAAAATTGTTTACTATTCGATACTATATAATTGTTTGATTTGGAATTACTTAGTATGTAATATCAAAAAAAAAAAAAAATCAATCATAAAAAATGAATTCGCAATAGAAATTATAAATGATTTATAAATTTACTAAGAAAAACATCGTATTGAAATAACAACAGAATGTGGAAGAATGTGCTTCAAACTAATAGTTTTAAACGTCGTGATTGTTAATACAATGAAGAAGTACTCTGGAACTGTTTAAACGTTAATTCTTGATAACTGTGTATTGTATGATGATATTCTAGAAATGTTTCTAATTTTTGTGTTTAATATTTTAAGTATTATATTATGGCTTATTATATCATAAATTAATAGACATAAGGCTATCCCAATTTTATCAGTGTATGTACATATATACTAAAATGAGAATACATATTATGTTTTTTACTTCATTATACATTGTTTTTAAATATTACCTTCATTAATTACTGTGATAAAAGGTTTGTAGGAATAGAATAACATTAATTATGCTGTAGTGATATATTACATATTTAATAATGAAAAATCATTATATGAATAATTCAAAGCTTTTTGCACATTTAAATGTCTTTTAAGTTTTAATTTTTGATAATTAATACATTTGAATTTATGTAACAAATTATAATTAATACAAACTTAATATTTCCGATTTTTTAAAATTTAAAATTATGGTACAAAAGTTGCTCTTTAACTTAGAAATGGGAATATTATATGCTGTAATATTACAGTATAGGTACACACTATCATTATCAGTATCCCCTCTCTTGCAATTAAACTTTCAAAAGTGAAATTGATTGGTTTTTTGGATTTATATCAATTAGTAACAATCTTGAATTATTAATAAATTGTCAAGAAACATTAATTAGTAAGTGCATTATTAAAAACTTTAAATAATTTGCAATTAAATTGCTTATTTATTCAGGGCTTGTTTTAACAAAATTTTTATTAAATATTTATAAAAATAATAGTTATGTGATCTAGTTTTCCGAATATCATGTTTTTGAATTATATATCGAAACGATATCAATGATAAGTGATACGTCACTAAAGAATCACAAGAGAAGAATATAACAAATTACATTCTGCGGCAACAGCAACTATTTTAAATATTTAATACATTAATTAAATCTATCTCAGTTATTCTGACTAACTATTTGAATTATAATAACACAGAATGATTTTACATTTGTTCTCATTAATAATGCAATGTATTTTTATAAATTTAATATTTACAGTATACTTCAACTTTTGTAAATTTATGCAATTTGTTACATCATTTAAAATATAACAATTCGATAACTATATCTTTGCACGTAAATTGCAATCGACAGTTTTGTTGAAAATACAATCAAACGAACTGATAATACGTAGTACGAATACAACTTTATTTCGCACAATTCACCAAACAGAATTTAATTTGGAAATATAAATAAAATTTAACGTTAAATAAATATAAGCATCTTTATACTGTTTGTAATATAAAATAATAAAATATTCAAATTCATCTTTTTTTCAATTGGCCTCATTCGCAGTTATTTGACAAAATTTCGAACTGCGCACAATCTGTTCGCTCCCCTAGCTACGCATTAAGTAGAAAGTATTTCATTGTTGTCAGAAACGAGGGGTCAGTATAATATTACTACACTACTGTTGACGTCACCCCCACCACCTGTTTCGTCGCAAGCAGGTTCGAACACGTTCAGTATACGCCGGTTCTGCCGACGAATAGCATCAGGTTGTAGGTGGATTGTAAACGAAGTGCGAGTGTTTTTACGTGCGAAATCGTGCGCACGAATGAATCTGTCAACAGTCTACGGAAGAATTTTACTCATATACGAGTACATCACTAGAAGTAATTCATCTTTTCAACCTTTATACGTCCACATCATATCTTCCAATGGTAAGTAACAAGGAAATTCATTTCACACCACACCGCGTATCGAGGTGTTAAAATTTGTGATTTGTTTGTCACAGCTTCCAAATACGCGTGAGAGAATCGAATGATCTGAATTAATAAGTTATAAAATGCTCACTTCTGGTTATAGTACTACGCATGAAGTTTTGACACTGATACAAATATATATATCCGAGTTATCAAATTAATAACACAATCAAGTTTGAGATATATTAGATGTCACTTACATGTTATATACATTACAGGGGAACATGCAAGGATAGTGATTATGATAGGCAGTATAACGGAGTATATAACGGAAAATATGAAATCATGTAGTTCTGTTCCAAGTTCTTCTATTTATACATGTATTATTAACACTAACATCAAAATTTAAGTTTTTTTTAAAAAACTCAATTCCAAATCTCAATTTCATCATCTTTTTTTTAGAGTTTGATTATTTATTAATATATTTTTTAAGATCTGCAAATTATACCTGATTTTATAAACGATCATGTTCTTTTGTAAACGGACTTGTTTTCATTGTGCCAATGAAGGACATGATAATTATTACTGATAACAAGTATTCGCTCTTATTTATTTACACTGAAATAAAATTCAATGCCAAAGTAAAATAAGACACAAATGTAGCAGAATTTTAATAATGTATGATATTTTGACGAATCCGTTTTGTGATCTTACAATTAGAATCGGAACATGTTCCACAATTCTCCGTACTACATCACCGCGCCGCGATGACTCATTCAACCACCATTTTTTTTTTTTTTCTTTTTTGCCCAGGAATATCTGTAGCCGCCGTAGAAATAAGACATCGGAAAGAAATAAAGAGCGTAATTATAATAACACATTTTCTTATATTTTGTATTAATTATTATCAATCAAATTTCTTTTGTCTTTTAGTTATTGCAAATTGCAATTTTTCATGTAGCGAAATCATATGCTATCACTTGATAGATAAGGGATCTTTTGCTTTAATTACGGGGAATTTGAACTCAATTTAAACATTAACAATTTGAATTTAATATATTACATCTAAAATTTCAATCAACAAATTTTGTTAAAAAGTTTGTTATTGTTAAACAATGTTTCTTCATTTTATAAATTTAAGAAATGTTAAAATTTATTAATGTTAAACTCTTCTCTGTAAATCCTTATGTTAAGCCCAAAATATGTAGTCTATGACATGATACAATTTATCATACTTTAACTTGAAAAAAATAGTGCATTTTATCAGAAATTTATCTAGAAAAAAAGATCTTATCAGAATGAAGATTATTTTTCTTTTTCTTATAGTATTATATAAATACTATAATTTCATACAGGACTATTATTTCTTTGTTTGATGTCAAAAAAGTCACAAGTAGTACGTATTTTTGTAAGCACTGCAATGAGAAATAAAATAAATTATAGTGTAAAATTTTAAAATAAGTAATTTGTACAATAATGTAGAAATCGTGTTTAGAAGTGTAAAATATTATCCTTATTAAAAGTAATTTTTTTGATTGTGCCCTTCGTGTAAAAATGTTTCTATTTAAAAGTGTCGATAATAATTATTCATGATTATTCATGCTATAGTCAAAATAATGATTAATAAAGTTATTATATATAAATTTTAATTAACTACCATTTTATGTTGCGTGATGAATTATCAGATGGCTACTTGCTAACAAAATGGCGACCACACAAGAGATCAAAACTGCAGATCATTCTCCTACATTTCATTTAATTAATCGAAAATATTAACAAAAATCATTCTTTACACTTCCTTCTTACAAATGAAGATTCGATTCTTTTTAAAATAATTGATTATGTTTCATTTATTTTCATGGCCCGTTGACAAAAATTTATATTTCGAATGAAATTTTGAAGTTTCCACTATTTTGTAAATAAAAATAAAGAAAAGAAGTATAATAATGTGTGTTGAAAAATTTAGCTATTTATTTTATTATGTACAATATGTTTTTTTAGCAACCACCATGAAATGTTAAAAATTAAAAAAGGTCTCAATAATGTATTAATAAAATGTATTCATAAAGTTACATATTACAGTAAATATAATACGTAGTGAATAAGAAACAAACATTTATTTCTTAATTAATTAAATTGTAATTTTGAATTTGTATTTTTTATACTGTATATAGCTGTTGAAAAAGGTCAAAATTTAGAGAGATTATTCTTTGAAATGGTTTCAAATAAATAGCTTGTAAAATATGGTCAAATATCCTTGAAACTTAAACCGGAAATGCCGCGCGTTCTACACCCAGTTTATAGAAATAAGATTCGAAAAAGTTCAAAATATCACTGATTTCTTAATGCAATTCTTTCCTAGTATGTTTACATACATACTTACATTCTTAAAAATAATTGAATTAGATTAATAAAATAATAAATCTATGAAAAGTTTTGTAAGACTAACTATATTTATTAGCATTTTAAGATCGTAAAAGTATATAATATTCTATTTCGATAATCAATGATATTGTGTAAAAAAGATAATTATTTAATCTGTTATAAATTATCATAAAATTACTACTATGAAAATTTCGTGTTAGAAAAATAATTAACTTTTTGGGAAGATACCTTCAAAAAAGCATTACAACTACATTTTGTATTTGTTATTAGTTGTGTCTTATGTTATAGCTAAAATTTAATTTAATTTTTAAAATTCATTTTTTTTTTTTTTTTTTTGCAGGCTATGATAGAGGAAAAATTTTGTCGTGATGATAGTGATTGTTCTAATAAACAATATTGTTATCATGTATCAGAACGATGTGTCGATTATACGCAATGCAATAGATACAATAGAGTAGAAAATCATGAAGGAAGATCACGACATCCTTCTCAATGCGGCCCCTGTCTTCCTGGGTAATATATTTTATTATTCATTTTTATCTTTTTATAGATTATTTTTTAATTTTTTCATTTAATATTTATGGATGATATTTTATTTGATCACATTTATTGATTGTAGCTACATCGCAGAAGAACTAGGTACAGGAGAAATGGCAATATTTTGTCAAAAAAATATACAACAAAATGTTCATAGTAAGTAAAAAAGGAATTAATTCGGTGAAAATTGCTTGAGATTATAATTTTTGTATACTGATTTTTTTGTGTTTTTTTTTACAAAAATAATAGGATTGAATACCGATGTAATTATCTACCCAACAATTGGAATAATTCTAATTACCTTAGCCTTTCTCGGTATACTACTTTTCAAACGACGTAAGTAACGAATCTTAAATATTATAATAACAGAGATATGCAATAAATAAGTTTACTGTAATAGAATTTAGAAAATGAAATACAATTGTATAAAATATTTTCTAGGAAGATCAAAACAACGAAAAAACATGGTAGAACAGTGTGAACACGGTGAATTTTGCGTGATGGAACCGACTGCTCCGCCATTTGAAAACAGTGAGTAATATTAATTGTTACAAATACTGTTAATAAAATATAAATTTATATTAGTTAGTACAGCACTACTAAACAAAATTTTACTTTAATGACATTAAACGATATTAAAACACGATGATTATTACTAATGAATGGGTGCATTGGGAATTGTTTATTAAAAGTTTATTTGCTTTATCTCTTTTTTTGCAATAAATATTTTTAGTGAACACTTTAAATAAACACTTGTTAAATACACGCTAAACTGTAAATGAAGATACACGAGCACTGTAGACTGTAGCTTCTATGTCGTAATTGCTCAATCTTTAACATTTTCTTACATGTTTGAAGTTACTAACCGTGAATAAAAACGGTTAATTTTTCATACGAAAAACACAATTATTTCATTACAGTATACCTACCTACTTGAACGCTGAATTAACTGCGGACTGTTCAAAACGCGGTAATAATGTGTATAGAATTATGTATGTTACATTAAAAATGTTAATACGATATTTGATATAATTTCTTCATAAATTATCTATTTTACAGAACCTTTCATCACCTGTAAAGAAGGGTCACCGCCTGTAACATTTAACAATAATAAAATTTTAAGAGATAAGAACAATCTTGTGCGTGCTGTCGGTTATGTGCCTCCATGCTGGGTTCGTATAAATCCAAATTATGAATACGATTCAAATAACGACAATGTAGATTCAGTAAGTCTACATTCACCGGAATTATCAACTGATGATCAATCAAATAATCTGACTCCAGAGTAAGTAGATATTTACGATTCATCAAATAAATTTATTTTTTGTCATGTAACTATTGTATATCTTTGTAGGCAACTAGCTCTTGAAGTTAGAAATGGAAACTTAGCTGAATATGAAATTGAACAAATGGATAATAATTTAAATACAATTCTAATCCAAGCAAATAATCCTTCTTCGTCTAATTCGACACAAGAAGAAAACAATAATAACAACAATAATAACAACAATAATAATGGTTCAACATCAGACTCAAGTAATACTCAAAGTGGTAGAGAAAATGTCCGAATATCAAATGTTCTCATTTCTCAAAAGATATCTATGAATGTGAATCTACTCAATAGTGATTGTTGATCTCGAAAGATTAATTTAGGTTAGAAAAAAGATATAAATATTGTTTATGATTATCAATTATGTTAGTCAGTTTATATCGCTTAATATTTTATATATTATTAAGTAAAAAAATACATGACGGATTCTTGATATTTTTTTAGAAAATGCAAGACTTTCGAATTTTTTTACGTTTTTTACTTTTATAATTAATATGCATGATTACAATAGTTATAATAATTAGAATGTAACACAATAAATTGCTGTGAAGTTAAATTTATAAATTGCTCAATATCTTGCAACATAGTAGTTGCAAAATTGTAGTTTATAAATAATTTTTGTTAGTTTATAATGTACAAGTAAAATTAAACTTAACGTTTCGAAAAAATATAATATTTGAATAATTTAAAAAGAAATTTTTTAATGTGATTCAAACAATAATTTCAGTAACAGCAAAACTTCATTAAAATTTTGTTCATAATAATATACTTTATGCATTTAGAAAATAAATGTTATTAATTACTTTTTTGTAAAAATAGTGTAATTATATAAGTATCTCTAGATTGTATTTTGCATATAATTCTTATTGTAATATGTAATACATAAGAATGCATATCATATGATGTTTTATATTTAAGTGCCATCATTAATTATTGAGTTCTAAACATAATCGATGTTTAATACATTTTTATTATAATAAAACATTTATTGTTATAAATGACTAGTTGAATAATGGAAATTTTATTTTTAATCCTAAAATTTTTTAATGTAATTAAAGTAATATTTTTGTTTAATTACATTATTAATCATTATTTGTTAAAAAATTAAAATTTTTTTAACAGATACAAGATTGTATATTAGAATTTTTATGATTTTATTTATTTCCTATACCATAATTTTTTTTTATCGCGGTATGTTAAATAAAATCCCTAGCGTGGTTTATGAGTGAAATATTTTAATAGCGTTATTGGTAACACTGTATAGTGATATTTCAAATTTTCTAAATAAGAATAACTGATACTTGAGTTTTGTGTTGACAATTGTGTTTTTTTATCAAATTTCCTAACTGTAGCATTATTGCAATGAATAGTATTGATAATATAGTGATACTTAAAGAAAAACACATCAAAATTTCAGATTCAGAAATTAAGGATTTATTACAAAATCAGATGAAGTTAATTGATCATATTAAGAACAAACAAAATCAAGATGTTAGCGGTAATTTATTATATTATTGTAATAAAATTACATTTTGTTTTCTGTATACAGAAATAGTGACGTTTTCTTTTCCAGAAGATAAAGTAAAAATTACTGAATTAACATCAAAGGTAAACTCTAGTAGGGAGATTCTCCAATCTGAGAAACAAACATTGGAATATAAAAATAATGTTTTATCTAAACACTTAAACCATATAGTAATTATTTTCATATTCTTGTTTTCATATAAATATATGACATAATTGCTCCTTCGTGTTGTAAAACATAACAGAAATTAAAATTTATTATTTCTTAAGACAGAATTAAAAGGGGAGAAGAATAAATTTTTAGAGGAGAATCAACAATTAGAATTGCAAAGAAATAAACTTAAGACATGCAAGCGAAATTTGAAGGATCAGGAATTACTAGATCAAGGAAGGTTTGTACTTTATATATTGTAACTTAATGTTTTATTAAATTCCTCTTTCCTTTTTATTATGTTCTATTATTAAAAATTTATAATTGCTTGTAATTATAGAAGAAAATTTGCATTATACAAAGAATTCACAAAAATACATTGGGACTATGAAAAACTTGAAGAAAATATTGCAGGAAGTATCCTTTATTTATAAAATATGTGGTTTTTGAAAAATTTTCTGTTACACAAGCATATCCTTAATAATAATATTAGATGTAACAGATAAGAAAAAATATATTCATCATTTTTCTTATTCAAAAGAAGAAAATATAAAAGATTTAAGTAATCTTTTATGGCAGGAAATATATCAATCTGTAGCTTATAAAGACCATAAAGACACATATGATAATGAAAATGTTGTACAAAATAAATAATTGTAACATAAATTGAAATAAATTGCAATTCATATTTTTGTTAATTAAAAGAAAATATATACACATATATATTACATATATTATATATATGAATATTTCCATTGGATTAGATTAAATCTTTTAAGCTTAAATTAAATTGGATCTTATATTATTGAATTGAAACTAAAAAATAAATATTATTAACTTATAAATTTGAAATATATATAAAATAAACACTACTTTTGATTTTAGTCATACATTGTATAGCCCTGTATAATTTATATTACACCTTTTCAAGTAGTATTACTTTATTGACTTATTTATAAGACCTAATTTCTTTACTTTCGAAATTCTGAAAGACTAAGAAAAAATAAAATTATTTAAAACAAATATCATGTTTTTAATTATATTGCACTAAACTTTAAATCTAGGCGCCCTATTATATGTATATTCTTCAGAGGTTATGCACGAGCTTTAGTGTCGCAGTCCGTAAAGGTCGTCATCTCGTACGTATACACGCATCTAATTTTGGTTTCTGAATTTGTTACGATATATTAACCAATACTTTGCAGAGAGCTGACGAGAAAGAAAAAAGAAAGACGACAACATTTTATCAAAAAAAATAAGTATTAACATTAAAGAATGTCAAGGTTACTACAATTAATTCGTCCTCAAGGAATTAAGAGAGGATTGACGTTTCTAAAACCGAAAGAAACTAATACATACATTAAAATTAATAAAAGTGATTCAGTAACTAAAAGCACTGATAAATATGAAGTGAAAGGTACATGGGTCAGTTACGGATACTATGACGACGATGAAAAGAAAGATCGTCAAGCTATGCATCTATCATTCTTTTTCTCTATATCTATAACTCTTATCTTAAGTTTTCTTATACTCGGAAATACACCAGACCCATTTTTGAAAGATTGGGCTCAACGAGAAGCATATTTACAACTACGTTATAAAGAAGAACATGGTTTACCACCAATTGATCCAAATTTAATCGATCCGTCAAAGATAAAACTGCCAACTGAAGAAGAACTAGGTTATACCGAAATAATTATTTAAATGTTCATTTAAAACACTGAAAAAGTTGCAAGGAAGACTAGCCATTTTAGTTATTAAAATAAAAATCTGTTATTCCGTGAATATTTATACAACAATGTCTAATACAAGGTTGACCTGTACAATATTTAATAAATGATTTTTATCTAAAATGATTGGTACCTTGTACGAATTTCTTTCAAATTTGTAAAAAGACAGTGAGACATTTCAAATTTTTAAATGCGTTAATGTCTTATTCCTTTGTTTAATAATAAATTCGAACTTGTACTCTTATATAATAAATTATATAATGTATATTCTTTAAATTGTAGATTCAAAAAAATGATATTTATCGTATAAGTATGAGCAATAAAAGTAAGAAAGAATGAACAATTTAGTATTCTTTTGAATTTAATTTAGTATTCTTTAATTTGAATTTAATTTACGTAGTTTTAGCCTATGTACAATAATTTATTCTCGCAGGTCTGAAAATTTGTATACATTGCGTTTAAACAAGTAATAAAGTATAAACGCAGTAAAATACAGTAATATAATATATTCATAATAGATACGTTGCGCTCTTTATTTACCTTTATTCTTCATTATATACGTACTTTATTATAAAACAGATATTTTCATTCAGAAATAACATAATCGTTACTGTAATGCTGTTGGCGGTACTGTGGATGTGGTACTAACATCAGTTAGTTCATTTTGTTGAAGAACAGATGAATAGAAAGTCGTATTTTGTGGTAGACTTGCACTAACGGTAATAGGCGGCATCCCGGGCAACGATATAGGGGTCGTTACTACGTGAGATTGAGGCACATTAAACTGTACTGATGATGATATGCCACTTTGTACAGTTGAGAAATCTTTCAGTGTATTGACAATACCAACTGTTTCATTCATAAGTGTCGTATTAGTAGTAAAAGTTGGCAAAGGCGGGGTAGTTGGCATACCAGGTATATTTGGCATTGTATTTTGATACGACATCGATGACATGATGGAATCATTACCTGAATGAAAATAATGTCGTTACATTTTTTGTCTAAAAATTTACAAATTTAATAATTTATAAATACTTACTGCATGTTGTACTTGTAACAGATTGATTAGATACCACATGAGACACAGAATTAGTAGTTGTAGATCCTCCGATAGTAGCAGGATTTAACTGAGACATAGTATAGGCTTGTGCATTTGGTGTGTACATTGTAGTAGACGTAGTTTCAAGTTCAGATTTTGTCGCAACATTTTCTTGCGACGAAATGTAATTTGGTGGAATAGAAAAACCTGGCGGTATGTTTGTAACTACATTACTTCCTTCCATGTGACTAATGTTTGACGTGACTGGATTTGAAACCGTGACTTTAACGTTAGACTACAAAAGAAAAAGCAAAATTTATCATGAAATACTTTCACAAATCTCACGTAACATTTCAGATTAATATATACCGTGTATAAATTATTTGATTTATGCTCTTGAATGTTTCTAATGGGTATTCTATGTAAATATCCATACCCAATTCCACAACCCAAACTATAAAAGTATAGAAAATATTCGTAAGATATAAATTATAATATTTTTAAATATTAATTAACGAATTCGTTACGTTTACCTTCCTTCCCCACCCCAGGTATGATTGGGTGTAATTGTAACTTCTCTGCAAGAATCATCTTCTGTATTATATACATATAATTTTAAAGGTCGTGATTCATGTGCTTCTATTAAAGTAAATAAATCCTCGGATTCATGTAAAACCGAGTCAGCACCAATAATATAATCTGTGAATGGACGTAAACCTGCTAATTCCGCAGGAGAAGATGGATGAACTTCCTACAAAAACATAATTTAACGAACTTTTCCTTTTGTATATATTTCGATCTTTTATGATTCAATTATGGTTGTACGTACAAGAACATGCCAAACATTTTCATTAGAACCTTCAAAAGAACAAAATCTTACACTAACACCAAGAAGACCCTGCCCACCCCATGTAAGACTAGGTACTATGACAGTTTGCCTTACAGATTGTGTTTTACTGCTATATATCGTAAGCGTTAGTTTTTTATCTACACCATTTTTAAGAAGTTCCTTTAATGTATCATTATCTTGATCCTGTAAAATTTAGAATTGGTATAATTCATAAAAACAAAATACCAATCAGAAGTTAGCAGAAGTTATTGTAAAATACGTACCAAGCGTGTGTTTCCAATAGCTACAATAAAGTCAAAAAATGCTTCCAATCCAGCTTTCTGACCAGGAGAACCTTCTTGTACCTATACAAGGTTGTAACATTTAAAAGAATTCGCTACATCTAACAAAAAAAAAAAAAAAGCAATAAGATGGAAAGAGATATATTTATTAAAAAATAACTTCATACTTTCAATTTTTATTTTAAATTAGAATCTATGATATATTACTTATTATGATTATTAAATATATGGTAAAATTACTTGATTTTTTTTTAATTATGATAAATTTATGATATACATCTAAATATTAATCATTAAAAGTTGGATTATGATTTATTATAAAAATACAAAGTAAATTACAACAATCTGACAAATGTTCTTACTCTCAATACATGGTAACCTTCAGTGCCACCTCCTGGTATTTCAATACTATGAGAAGATCCCATATTTGAAGAGGAAGCTTCTTAAGTCACTCGGTTTGAAAGAGTGCAAAGCATGAAAATAATTGTCGCCTAAGAATGGATAATTGAAGTAGAAAAATATGTAACACAAGAGCTATGTACAAATTCGTTGGTGACGTATCATATGTAAAGCTTCTAGTATGCTTACGATTCATTCAGTGTTACCAACATATATGTATGTCACTCTTTTTACAAAAGAAAAGTTTACTATTTGTAAATAATTTGTAATCGAATTAGTTAATTGCATTTAGACGAACTATACAACATTATTGCATAATTTATAATATTAAAAATTTGTAATGATATGAAAATTACTAGTAGGATTTAAATCTTCCTTAATACTGTTTTTCATGTATAATTATAATATTTCGAAACCAATCTATTTATCAAGTAAGCACATTATTAATTTGTTTATTTATTATATGTAAATATACATATAATATTTCTTAGTGAATTGATGCATTTTTTGAAGTATGAAAAATATATTTCATATGGTTACAAAAACGATTGTATTTTAATTAGTTATATAAATTATTTAATTAGTTATATAAATTTTAATTTGTTACATAACGTTTATAAGTACATATTAGACAATTAACGCAAATATCTGATTAAAATATTTTCGATTAAAGATTCGCCATGAGGAATATCTGCGCATGTATGTAAATTTGAATGCATTTAAAATCAAACCGTCAATTAAGTAGGTAGAACAATTTTCTATTGTAAATACGAAACATGGATTTAGATATAGAAAAGATTCATAGTATTTTGACCGAAGCAAATCTTCCGTCAACTATAAATGATCTGAAAAATCCAACAGAAGAATATATTGTCAATCTAATTAATACATTTTTAAGACGATTTTATATCGATGTTAGCGCAATTGATAAGGTAACGATTGCTGAATATATTATATTTAATGTAATTTTTGTTATTCAGATATAAATGTACAAGAAACTATTATAAGAAATACAATACACAAAACTTGATTTTATTGTAGCCAACAATGGAACAGCAAGATATAATGTCATCTTGTGAAGACTTCACTATAATTAAACTTATAAATTTGTATGTTGCTATGGCTCAAATATATGATCGAATATATGTGAAAGATCTCTGTATCACAGATATTACTAGTCCAGGTAATGTTTTATTATGAAGTTGAAACTATCATAAATAATATTTATATGGAACTTGGATAGAGAATGATTGTGTTATTCAGGATCAAAGAAAGTTCGCAAACAAGCAAAATTCCTAGCAAATTTTATACTGTACGCAACTAATAAAGAATCAGATATTGAAGAGAAAGTCAATGAAATTCAGAATCGAGCAAAAATTTTGCATGATATTTTAGAAAAGAAAAATGAAACAGAAGAAGCTATAAATAATAACACACAGCATGTAAAAAAGCAATTATTAATAAAGGAAAAGGTATTATTATTGATAAATTCAATTTATTAATGAATTCACTTTATCATGAATTATATACATTATTTTAATTTATTTACTGTTTTTTTTTTTAAGTATATTGCTGAAATTCAAAAGCTACAATCTAAGCTTGAAAAGAATAATAAAAAACATATTGAATTAGTAACAAGGATGTCGCCTGCAGAAGAAGAAAAGCAAAAAGCAATGGAACTTTGTGGCACTTATAAAGCACAGGCATTAAAGGTGAATAAACACTGAGTACAAAAGTGAAATCATTTGTATATTATGTTGAATAAAGATTGTAATTTATAGTTGAGTAAAGCAATAACGGAATTACAATCAGAGATTGTAAAATCTCCTGAAGAATATAAAAAGCGTTTAAATGAGTTAGAACAGCAGCAAAGTACTAAAATCGAAGAACGTGAAATAATACAAGAAGCATTCCAGGACAAAAAATGTTTGATTGAGAAACAGCAAAATGTATTGACTTTTATTCAAGAACAATTGGAAAAATTTACCGAAATTCGAGATATATATGATCGATTAAAGTATTTAAATAATTTTGTTTGTTTGATCGAATTTGTTTGATTCTTTTCTTTTAATGATCAATTTATCGCACTCTTTGCTTTCGTTTTATTTCCAGAAAAATAAAAGTACAAGAAGTTACTACAAGGAAGCAAGTTGATACTCTTAGAATAGATGTTGCGGAATTTGAAAGAAAATTAGTAGTTCAAAAGGATCATAATAAAGAAGATGAAATAAACGAAATTCAAATGCAATGTGAAGAACGTCTCTCTCCTTTACGTAGTTTAAATGCTCAATTATTAAGGTATATCTCACGATTGTTTAAATGAAGGATTAATTTTTATATTTGATTACAAAAAAAATTGTTAATTACAGTAATAAAAAGTCGTGTAAGGAGAAGTTGGAGGAAGTACAAATTCAGTATAATGAAGATTGTTTAGAACTGAAAAAAATTCAGAACACAATAAAGAAATTAGAAAATGAAACTGCAGGACTTTTCAAAAATTATCAAGATTTATATAACAATGAAATCTCAATTGTAAGTTTTATTAGAATTATATAATTATATAATACGTATATATATACATATATATTTTTTTTCTATATTACTAGGAAAAAGTCCTTATGGAAAACATGAATAACTGAATAACAATTGTATATTGTATAAATGTGTAGGAATATATTCAGAAACACAATGTATCTTGTTTTATTTAATTACATGTATTAACAATATTTTTGTATAATTTATTGCGTATTTTATTACCTAAATATTATCCTTATTGCATCATTTAATAAGTGCGAAATAATAATGTGAATACATAAAATACAATACATTAATACAAGAATTAATATAAATACTTCGAATATTTCTATTAGCTTATTTTAATATTTTTATTGCATGTATTGCTATATAATTTTAATAAGTTAATGATAATAAATTTGATAATTACAAGTAGAAGATGTCTTTCCTATAGACATAATACTCGTTTATCATTTTAATAAGAATAAATCTTTATTATAATATATATTATAATAAAATTGAATTATATACAAAACAAGTTACATATTTGATTTTAAATTCAATATAGAAAACTCATCATTATATTTATAAAATTCATAAGTTGCAAAATATTTCAATTCTCAAGGCTTTAAAAATAGTTCTCAAAGTATGAACATTTTAATAAAATAATTCTAATTTATATAGTTTTAATATATTAACAATTTTAATTTAATAATATTTGTAATATAACAATTTTAAGTTAATTGCAACATTTTGTTTGGAATGTACTATATTCTAACAAATACACAGTTGCAAATGACTAAATTTTTACTTTAATAGTAAAAGGAAAATATACTTCCATCTCTTGATATTGATAGTAAGAATATATCATTATGAAAAAGTAATATATTTTGTACATTTTATTTTAATTTCTTCTGGTTTTAATATGCCGATGTTAATGTTAATTTTACATTAAACATGCAATGAAAATCAAATGTTTCATCAATAAACTCAATCAAGTTTACTCTGTGCAATAAGTTTATATATTATTTACATAGCTTTAACAATATAACAAGCTCTAACACCATAGTTATAAACTAAAATAATGTACAATATTTATATCATCATATACATGGATCATTATAATTTTGTATAATTTGCACAAACATACAAGATATTATGATTATTATTTCACATTCTATGAGTACATTAATAATTGTCGTGAAACATTATATACATATTGTTCTTTTCATATACAAGAGGTTTCTCTATGTATATTTGATATAATTAGATGCTCAAGAGAATTTGTCAAATATACAGAAAAGAGCAATTTTAAGACGAACGGTGAATGGCTCCAAAATTTACATTAAATTTTACAATTCTTATATATTTACCAATTTTCCTTTCTCTCTTTTTGTACAAGTATTAACTTTAACAAACATTCAACTTATTATTTTTTGTATAGATATTCTTTCTATGTAATTCATTAATACTTACAGTTCATGTTACTTTTTGCTCGTTTAAATATTTGTATCTCACACACGCATATATAGGGTGTGCAATTTTAGGTATAATAATACAAATCAACCAAACTTATGAATTTAAGTATGTTATGAACTTAATCAGTGCAATTTAATTGATTAAATTACACTACATGGCAGTGATACAGAAAATTAAATTCTGGTTCCCTCTAAAATAAATTAATCTATAATCTTGTGGTTTCTATCTTTGTATCTCTGGTGGCTATTAATTAAAAATTTTTAATTAATATAAAAATCATTTTTCAAAATTTTGTTTCTTTTTTCACATAACATGTAAGTAGAATGTGTTCACATATTTTCATTTTAACATCCTACCGATTATAAAAGTTCTTCCAATTAATTTTTTTCCCAATTAATTGTTTTCAATGTTTGGAAAAGATACAAAGATATATTGCGCTTCATATTTTGTAACGATATAAAAGAAATGAAAATAAAAAATTTTATTGAAAAATTATAGTATACGATTTGTAATTGTATGACAATACATAGGAATAGGGAACAATTTTAATATTGTAAAATATATTTAAATAAATTTAAATTATATTATGCATACAAGTTGATTAATTTTTAAAGAATCTAATTAACCCTTTTTTAATATATATTGTATGGAATTGTCATGAATTAATTTGTTTCCATGAAAGTAATGATAAAATGCAAAGTTTTATCTTTCATAAGAAGTAGAATATAAATCCAGCCTTCTTTTATTATTTGATAGACTGACTTTATAATTAATAGAAAACTTCTGAAGTGTCACAACAATTAAATGATTGCTTTAAAACATTTATATAAGATATATTATATATCTTGTTTTCTTTTTAATTTGACATTAATATCCATACAATGCCGCACTGAACACTCTCATTGGTTAACAAATCATAGTGGTATATTTTTCTTTATTAGACTAAGTAATAATGTGATGCAATATACAGTCTTTTCAAGTAAATACCAATTCCAAGTTATGATTTTTTAAATATATTTTACTCATGTTTATGATTCTTTTTTATGATTCTTAGTATTTTTTTAATAGTTACAAAAAATTTTTATTTTAATTAAAACAATAGATAATAAATAATTTTAAATAAAAATTTTTTTTATATATTTCCTATAACAATGCACTTACAGTGCATTTACAAAGAGAAATACTATCAGAATCGCAGATTTATTTGCATGTTGCTCTCTGTATTTTTACTATAAAATAAGAATACTCTTAATATTAGAATTATGGAAAAATACTCAAATAAATTATTTCAAAATCAACATTGGACAGATGAGTACGATGAGGCTAAAAATATTTTGTTCATTAGAAATTTATGAAAAACAAATACAATTTTTGTACTACGTGGAAAGTATGATTATTAAAAAAATTATGATTTTTTAAATTTAATTTCTGTCTCCAAGTACAAGTCAATCATATTGTATTCTTTTCACACAATACTTGATATTTGAGGATGCAAATCATTTTTTAAATAAAACTATTGCCATTTTTCATTGTAGAATCCAGAACAAATGGGCTTGCGTGAAATAATTAGCCATTAATAGCTATAAATATAATGAAATTAAATAATACAAATATTAAAAAATAATGTCATTTAATTTAATAAACTTCCGAAAAGAATACAGGGAAATCCATTTACTTTCATATTTCGGATCAATTTAAATATTGAATAAATTATCATTTTTTAAATATAGGGCTGGTCTACTACTTTTTGATAATTAAAATAATCTTTAAATAATCAGATATTAAAATATTTGAAAAAAATAGATATCTATTGAATGAATTTAACAGACATGTTATAAGGATGATAAATAGAATCTTTTAATATGCGAGGATGTACCTTTATTGAAGAAAAAAATATATGTTAAGTTATTGTTCCCTTCCCCATTATTATTTTACTAGTTCTTTTTTTAACTGAGTATGGAGATCAATATAGTAATGGACCACTTTTGAATCAACTATATGTAAAACTGTTTTCTTCAAAATACAATATCATTTTAAATGAAGTCTTTATCTGAGAATCAATAATTGAATTAAATTATACATAAAAGACGAAGTGTATGTTCTTAAACTTGAAGGAAAGAAAATGTATTTACAATATATAGAAGATAAGAAACTATAAAAAACAATTTATTTCATTCAATATAGTCCACTACTATTTTTCTTATGTCCATTTTAAAAATCTATTTGTAATAACTTAAACAGAGCTAACTTGGATAGACGAAGTTAATGATTCAGTTTCATTATGCGTTCTTAAAGTAATAGGAGTTTCCATATTAGAGTTATCTATTTCTCCGCCTAACGCAAGACGTTCGCCATCGATCAAAGAAATATTACTGTCTACTGTAGCTGAATTATTTTCTACACTATTATTCTTTTTCCTGATAGAACACCCATTAATATTTCCATCAATTTCTGTCGAGTCACTATTTAACATTGAGGAACTACCTTTAATACTCTCCTTTGAAGTCGCTTGAGATCCAAGTTTCTTCTCCTTCTCAGGTATGCTAATATAAGTCTTAGCTACCTTACCATCCTTTTCTCGCGGTTTTTTCCCAAGTACTGGGAAATTCGTGATTTTAGACGCAGTCTTTTGATCCTTCGATTGTCTCATTGAACCAACTCTACTTGGTTCTATCGATTCTTCTTCTGTGATTGATACAAGATTACTTTTACCTTCTCCTCCAGAATCTTCCTTCGTTTCTTGAATCGGTATATCATCTAAACAAAAGAAAAAATAAAAAAACGTTATTAAAATAATAATGTCATGAGAACTAAATGAAAAAAATTAAGCATTCTGTGTAAAGCAAAAAGTAAAAATATTAAGCTTTATATTTATATTATTGTTTATATCCATAAACTATACATATCTCACAACAAAAATGAGATACTTCATGCACGTTGTAAATTAAGAATAACAAACAATATACAAAAATCATATTTAAGAACAAAAAAGGAAATAGGAAAGGAGTAGGATAAACCTGTGTCACAACAAATGCACTATCTTCAATGAAACGAAATATGCCAAAATTGCATGCAGCTTTTCCATTATGTGCCTCTCAATAAAGTAAGTAATACTTTAGGTTTGATTTCTTTTACTCGTAAAAATGGTGGTTCCTCTGAAACGAATTCATAGATAAATGCACAAACTGCTACTAATTAAAATAGTTAATGTTACACAGTGTAACAGCTAATTTGCCGCGTGTTTTGTTGGAAAAATTTTGATAATATTTAGTGATCCTATAAAGTGCTGAAACTGAATCACTAGTACCATGTATTTGTTGACAGGGCAGCAGTCGCGTGAAAACCAATTGATTTGTTTCCTTCCAGATATAAATTTTCCATTGATTCATGAATTATTTCTCCTAGAAATTGTTCCTCCAATACATTATACAAATATGAACTAGATCCGATATTGTTTTCATCATGAGCTAAATCAGTATTTATTTTGTGTTCTTTTTTTATTTTTTTCATACTGTAGTCTTCACCTTTCTCAGAAATATCTTTCTTCAAATGCTCTTTGTTTCGTTTAGGAGAGGATTTAATAGGGGAATTTTGATTGCTACACACACTTCCTCGTTTAGAGAATTCCATTGAGGAAGAACTGAGTTTTCTTATTTTGGTATCTTCTTCGCTTGAAATCGGAAGTGAGTGCTTCCAATGCCAAGGAAACCGCTTCGTAGTGTTAGATACTGTCGGTTGTGGTTGGTTTTCAAGTTGGGTAGCGTTCACTTCATCCTCAAATAACTTCTCATCCAGATCGTCTAACGACACATATTTGCAAGCAATGCACATTCGCTTAGTTCAATAATGCTTAAATGTTTAAATATATATTCCATATATACTTCATGCAAAGTTAACTTTTCATAAGAAAATACATTTTTCTATACAATCTTTTCATCTGTGAATTTTGGAAATCTCATTCGTACTACTAGATACAAATATTGATCTATTATAATTTAAGAATGTAAGCTAAACTAATATCTAGAAAAATAACTACAATTACTATCATCTGTTTATAATATGATTCATATACTTCATATATTCATGCATTTTTTTACTTTCACATTATCTGATATGTATTAACACATTTAAATTTGGTTTCTAACTTTAAGAAAATTTTCCAAGTTAAGAAACTTTTGTTTTGTCTTAGTGCATGCTAATTAGTAATTGCTATACAACAACTGACATGCTGGATATTTGTAATTAATCTAATAAAAAATAGTTTTCATATTGTGCATAAAATATTTAAAAAAACAAACATAAGTAAAATGTCTGGACATATTAATTTGTTAGATTATAACGCAAAGTTCAGTTAAAGTGAAAAATATACCTGGTAACTTTTTGGTCCGGAACGAAGCATTTGTGATCATTGATTTGGACACCGTAGCAGTTGCAGTTGCTGGCGATAATGCAACACTAATGCCAATTGGTCCATCGCTAGGTTGACCTGGCATAATTAATTGTTATTTATATAACATGTACTTTTTTTATTATTTTACACTAATATACCTGATGGTCCATTACTGGCGGAATTACGTATAGCATTGGTGACAAGCATAACATCTGGATACGTCTCATAACATGCTCGATTATGAATATCTTCTACTGCTTGTGTTCCTAAATACCAACAATCGTTATACCTGCCAATATATATTACTTTTTATCACTTTTAGTTTCAATAATATTTTTTTATATTATACATTAAATATTATTTTAACAGGCTATTACTTGAAGAATATAATACTCACATAGCAAAATATACAGCATGCAAAAATTCAAGCAGAAATTGACTCGATACGGGTATACGAGGTAAAAGTCTTGGAACAAAACTGGACTCGCTTCCGTACGAAGATCGTTGATGATGTCCAGGCTTCATAAATCCTTGAGTGACGAGTCTGCAATAAATTATTCATGTTATCATTATACATTTATCAAATATAAAAAAATAATTAGTTTTATCTTACTTGGTAGCAACTTTGCATAATTGCTCCAACGCGAATTTACTTATATAACCGAGTTGTTGATTGTAGATAAAAAGAAGAGCAGTCATAACTTTTAATCTATTCTGAGCATTTAGTGTTTCAACTTGTTGCAGTGGACCCCAACTAACGAGTTTTGTATTACATTCTTCAAACCTACGCACTGCACTCTCCGTTAAAGATGCAGGTGCTAAACTTGCAGGCTGTACAAGAAAGAGTAATTAGAATAACATTACATACTTATAGAATTCAATTATCTACTAAAGTAAATATACCTCATGAAATATAGAAAGCATAGCAAGTGAAGGTAGTCTAAAAGAAATTGCTTTTTGTTGTCCAGATTTATCCACTATCTCTAGATTATACAAGCCAATCAATAGTGTTTCTACAGACCGACAATTCTGTGAAAAGAAAATTAATTAGCTGAGATTATGTCAAATTGAAGGTTTAAGATAATGTATATGCAAAATTTGTTTCTTTCATTAAAATGGAATTATAATTTTTTATAAGTTTTTTAAAACTGTCTTAATAATGTGTTTAAAATATTATGTCAACTAAAAAATCAACTATATCTTGAAATTAACTATATATCTTTAATTATCTATTCCAAATTGATATTCTGATAATACTTCTGAACCTAGATTGCATACATTTCATTTGAGTATAATTGTTCTATAATGAAGAAAATAATAGTACTAGTCTACCATATAATTTTAAATTAAATTATAGTTGTTCTGTTATATAACATCATATAAATTATACTTCATGACATCATGACATGAATTCACACTACAGTATCTTACCTTAATATCACCATGAGCTGCAGAATTTAAATAAATATATACTAATGTTGGCAAAAATTGCAAGGTGAATCTTTGTAATTCTGTTTCTCGAGAGCGATAAAAATTGTATAATTGATCACATACTATATCCATCAACTGCAACGAATGAAAAGTTATTAATATGAGTAAATAAAATATAATCTATTGTACTTTTGAATAAAGGATTTTAAACAGAATACATTTTATTCATGCTTTGTTTCAGTGTCAGTAAATGAACAAAATTCGCCCAAGCTGTACACGAAAAAAACTAAATTCCATCAAGATGTAGAAAGTTAAACCAAGAACATATTACCTGACCATATTTACTACGTTCTTCCAAGAGTACATAAAGAGCTCTGACTATTTCATTGTCTTGAGATAAAGTAGTTGCAAAAGTATGAAGTTCCGATGATGATACATCTGCACAATCTGCTAACCATTCATTTATTAAACTTTCCGTCATCTTTATTTTCCTTTCGCCTGTGAATAAAACAAGATTTTGTTGATAAAAGATCTCAGTATACAAAATCAGACTATCCTAAAGTTTTGACAATCATTATACCAATTTTGGAAATGATCTATCTATCCGCAAACACGATTCTTAAAAATCATTTGTTCAATACGCATCGTTAGGCTCAATTGGTTAACTTTTCCCGAGTCTAGGATAAATTTGTACAAACTGGTATATCAAGACAATTGTGGTAAAATGAAATATCGGTAACATTGCTAAGTATCGTTGTCACGTAATTACTTCTCTTCCTCAAATTAACATCTTTTGTCCTTTGTTACGGCTGTTTTTACATTAATTGATGACAATTAAAAAGAGGGCTACAATTTTATCAAGATTGTATTGGAACATGTTTCAATTACCTCCATGTCTTCACCAAACGGCACACAATTCTGACTTTAAAGACTGACACTTGTAACTACTAAGATTAAATGGTAACAACTAGATAGGTATCTATCACTGATTACATTGCCGTAAATATACCAAACAGTCAGCATATTTTTGATTGGTTAAAAAAATATATATTTGGAAAATTAATTAGAGATAAGATATAAATATAACGTAAATAATAATTTGTATGATGTTCGTACAAATCTTTATTTTCTTTTTTATAATAATTCTACACCTATAAAAGACATGCCTCGAAAGAATTTCGATAAATGATCGCATACATAAGAATTTACCCTAAGTCGGTTAATGAATGACTTTCATAATGTTCAAACTTAATATTCATCTTTTGAAATCATTTTGACTTCAACTTGGCGACAGTGAACATGTTCGGAAGGTGAAGATGAGGTTTAAAAATCATTTATCGAAAATCGAGACTATTGATCAAAAAATTAATTAAAAAATAATAAGAAATAATAATAAGAAATGTAACAAAAATCTTACAATGTGATTTCGTCTCTTAGTTTCTACAGATATTTATTATAGGTAAGTACAAGTAAATGCGCACGTGTTTCCTATTACTTATGAACATGTATATTTTCCAAAATCTTGTAATCTAAAAACATCTGTGGTGATGAGTCCTTATTATTATGCAGTAATATTTTAATCGATTCATTGTATTTAGAAAACTTTCAAATAAATATATTTGAACTTAATTATTTACAGAAAGATCATCAGAACTTGGTAGTACAATAGTTTTGAGTAATCGGAGAATATAAAAAAGGAAGAAGAAGAAGAAATAAAATTGTATGTATGTTTCATTATTTTTATATTGTATATTATATTTAAGAATCTATATGATGAATCCAATCACTTATATATGATTCCATGATTATTTGAAATACATGCACTACCAACTGAATCAATAATAATTTACAAATAAACAAATATTGTAATTGTTAATAAAAACTGATTTAGTTATATTGATTTCAGGTTCCTGCTTCAAAAAAATCGTTGTAAAATGGTTAGTATTATTATTACTTTTTTATAAGATTTTGAATTAAAACAAATGATGATTTTATCATTTATGAACTTATGAACTTATGATTATTTTTTACATGCACTACCAACTGAATTTTGAAATCTAAATTTTTAAACTTAATATGTTTCAAATGCACATATTTTAAAATTTTTTATATTTTATATTTTAGGTGAGAAGATAATCTATTAAAGCAGTATCATCTCATTTATTCTTTCAACAAGAAAATAATTGTACATATAGTAAATAAAAGTTTTTAAACGTATATTTCTGTATATTTAATATCCAATTAAATATATAAATATTTAAATTCCAATCCTTCAGTTTTGTAATAATAACACTATCCTTAAAGAGGTTTATGAATTATATTTTTCAAAGACAAATGATATGTAAAAATACATATATTATCTATGTACAATAATATTTCATATTATCGGTGCAGCAATCAAGATATACATATATCATACATATAATTAACATTAAAACACTGATAAAAATGTGTACAATAGTAATTCACCTAAATTAAATCAAATTTAAATCTGTAAGAGAAAAGAAACTTATAGTGAATTGTTTTTATTTTGTAACGCATCACTATAAGTATATTGTACTTTCAGTTTACAGAGAATTGGAAACGAACTATTTTTTAATTCAATAAAATTATGTAATTACAGATTATATATTAAGCATGTACGAAGACTGTGTAACTGTATTAGTTTCTATAAAGTGAAAAGTTTTAACGATAAATAATTTTACGAATTACGCATCCTGCTTATACAAAAAATCTTTCCAGTCTGACCAGTCACTATGAAATATTTATTTTGCTTTTATTAAAAAAATATATATTATTAATGTTAAAAAAATGATATGTATACAAATAGCACACAATAAATATTATTACTATATTTTTTTTATAAACTTACAAACAATGATATTTTAACATTCTATAAAAAACAAAACAAAAATATATCAAATAATCAGCAGGATATCGTTAATGAGGTTGAACAGTTTATGTTATATTATTGAGTGATCAAACTGGATTTTTCTTATTTGAAATTCTATTTTTTTATATATAAATATATAACAATCAAAATTATACATCAAATAGTTCTCGTACTTAGATTACAGAATATTGATTTTATGGAAAATAAAATGCATTGGATAAATAATTCCTTGTATGATGGTAAATATGTGTCAGACATTAAAAAATAATTTCTCTTTAATAATCTTACAGAACATAATATGCAAGTTATTCAATTATAACAAATTTCTTTGTTTTTTACAGTACATGAAATAAATTCAATCATATCTGTATTACATAATAAATATTATATTGTTAATATTAATTTAATTTAAAAATATGAAAATCGGAATAAAAATTAAAATTTTAATGCACTTGTATTGATTTTTACGTAGGACGTAAGACTATAACATAATATATAGTTCAAAAATATTGTATGTACCCATATTTACCTAAAACATAAATTTCATACATACATAAGTATGTGTCAAGGCACTCCAGATATATATATATATATATATATATTACATTTATATTTTACAAATTCTGTTCTCCAGCTTCTCGCACTTGAGGCATCTTAAAATAGAACATAAAATCAGATGAGAGCATTTCACCTAGTCCTTTTTTTCGCACGTTTTTCTACACTGTATAAATTATATTTTTCTTCATAACACGTTTGTGAGGTTCGTATTTAAAGTAAAAAATTATATTGAGACATTTTATACACATACAGATTGCAGCAGCAATAATTAAAGTAATAAAATCTCGATCTATTTATCTATTTACAATCATCTCTAATTCATTTTTTAATGGACCTGTCTCTTCCAAGTATAAAAGAATAAAGAAGTTAGAAAATAAATATACAGATACTGTTGCCTAACAATTATGCTCTTTTTTTAATGCAGAAACTATGTGATTTTAATTCGTAGCTGTATCTATTTTCTAAATTACACTAGCAAATATTGTGTATAAGGCGTTTCTCTCAAGTATGTATAGTTTTTAGCGACCAATTATTTATAATAAATTGACTACTAAATATACTCTCGTGTTCTTTTTTTTTTATACTTTTTTCTATTTTTTACTAATGTAAACTTTTTTCAAGTAGAATGAAACTATATGAATATAATATTTATATGTAAGTAAAACAGTTCCGTTCAACATCACATAGTCACTGTAATCTAAATGAATATATTTCAAACACTAGTATTATTGTTTCATTATCAACACATATTTTGAATATGCAGATATTAATAACTAGACTGCGGATTATTATGCATTTATGGAAAATTTGAGGATGTAAATATAGATAATATGCAAAAATATTCGAAGAAAAGTGATATTTGTTATAACATGTAGGAAAAACAATTTTCTATTTAGATTTCATATTTTTAATTATGTTTATAAAAATTTTAAAATGCACACAAATCCGCAATCTATCAATAACCTAAATTCATATAATTGTTAAGTTTATCCAAAATATAGATTGACTTCCAGAATATTGCCTATAAGTTTGCTGCCTCTGCATCTCATATACCTTTGGCTTCTCGCTTTAGTAACAGCAAGTTTCACAAGCCTTCATATTCGCATTTTAAATACAGTATGTTACAGAAACACTTATTTATAAGAATGCATGTACATCACCATCGCTTATCTAACAACGTTTAGGATAATGTACACAAAGAAGACATGTACAAGTTTTTTAGCAAGTTAATAGTTTTCATACAATGTTTCAACGTTAAACACCAACCTCAGTCAGTTTTCGGTTCGCATAATTGTTTTAACGATTTGAGTTCCTCTATAAGTGTCTGATTTCTATTTTCCAATATCGCTACACGATTTTCTAAACACTTTATATATTCTTTCTTTTTCCTTCTACACTCGCGAGCTGCTTGTCTGTAAAACGTTTTTATAAATAAAAGTAGTTGTGAAAAATATAATTGTAAGTACTTTCATTTCATTCAAAATCTTACCTATTTTTAAGCAACCTTAATTCTCTTTTTCTAGCTGCATCTTCTACTACAACACCATGACCTGTGTAAGCTGGAACATTGTCAGAGACTGTATTCCCCAAATTTTTAGTTTTGTTATTCACAATCAATGTACTTAATATATATTATTAATGCTATTACTAAATACTGAGTGTGTGTATAATATTATATTAATATTATTATTATATATTATTAATATTATTATTAAATATTAAGGGAATTCTAAAGAATTCTAAAAATTTTTAACGGAGAATTGATCGCAATCTGAGATTTTTATACGCGAAATTTTGAGTACTCCTATTAAATACAAAAATTGTATGTAGGTATATATTTAAACAAAAATAAAAAAAAAGATGTTAAAGGTATATTAAGTTATTAAAAAATTCAATGTTAAAAAACTATAAAAAAACGCGCACCTGGGACAAAAAACTGTGTATCTTGACCCTGTGCATACTGTACTATAGCTCCACCTGCTGTTGCTGCATTACTCATAGTTAAGGTATGAAGTCCAGGGACACCTTCTCCTTGAGTGGCAATTTGAATGGTGCCAGCAGGAATTACTGTAAATTATATTAATTTCAATTATTACATTATTAATAAAAACAATGTATATCTAACTGAACATACTTCATATAATACAGCTGTTTATTAAATAGAAATTACTAAAAATCTTTCAGTCATTTTAACATAGAAAAAGGAAATATAAATCTTAATAGGTCTTCAATGATTATGTGTACTATTTAGTGTATGTAGAGAAACCTATTCTTGAACAGAATCGAAAATCCCGTAAGTAAGAATGCCACACCAAGTAATCATATAAAATATCATATCAAGTATTTACAAGGAAAAGAGGAATAAAATTTTAAATGCTAAGAATTCTAGTTTACTCCTCTAACATTATTTCCATTGAAATAAAAGGACAAAGGTTGGGATTACGCACAGATTTAAATAAACGACAGCCAGGAAAGATATGTAGAAGAAAAAATAACCAACCTGTCTGATAATGAAGCGAATGGGAAGACACTTCACTGTCCACGTTAGAATCACACTCAGAAGATGATTCTAGAGGGGGCAATCGACCGTCTGTAACACCGAATTAATACAACCCTCAATTATAACAGAGTTGTTATCGGTGTTAATTTATTTAATCTAAATTACTTTGAAAAATTCTCAGTATGTGATTTATATTTCATGAGAAAATAATATAACATTCATTTGTAGATAACAATGGTATTAACATTTCTTCTTAAATAACTTTCCTGATTGCAATGTACATGTGTTTAAAAAAATCTGCATCCAGAAAGATAATATTTGTATAATTAAAAAATATAATAAAAGTAAAATATCATTGAATGCTATTTCCTTTCTGGCTGCTGTTTCTATATTTTTATCTTAATACTGTGCAGTCAGCTCATACAAAAAGGAAATAGATTGATAAAATCAAAGTGTGAAACAATAAAAACATGAAAAATACAAAATGAGCAAATAAATTTTTAACAATCAATTATTTGTATAAAATTTTTATTGAACACAATAGAAATGAAACTTTATTAAAAATGACAAGTGTAACTTATTTTTAATCACTTTTAATTCTAATTATTATAATTATTTTTTACCTTAGTTATAAAATTTATAACTGATTAAATACATATGAAAAATACATTTAGAATGCTAAATATTTCTAATTATATTAATTATGTATTTACCTAAAATTATAAAAAAATTATTTTTTAATTTATTTTATTGGTATCAAAAAAATATAAGTGGGATTTCATTTCCTGCAATAATGGTTAGAGGAGAGTTCATTTATTATTTTTGTTATAATATTACTGATTAATATAATAAATATATAATTGATAAATTTTATTATAATTCATCTTACATTCTAAGCTTGGTATGGCATTCCTTTTGTAGATATATAAAGTAAAATATTAAAGGATATAAAATATCATATTTTTATTTTTTGTTGTTGTATATGTAAATGTATTTAAATATTTGTTTGATATAAAGTGATTTATAAAACAGATTAATCTTACATTTATCTATTCAAATTCAAAATTAAATTACTAAAACAATTGTTAATTGAAATAATAATCTAAGAAATATTATGTAAACGGTACATAACAATAATTGTATGAACTGACATGCACTTCATGATTTCCTAAGAAATAATATATTTTGAAAATATAGAAGATTTAAAATAATAAAATAAATATAATACTTTTATACAATTTTGTATGTAAATTTAATTGAAATAATAAATTATATAGCAACTCGTTATTTCTAGCATTGATACTCTATTGAAATATTAATAAAATAAATGACCTTAAGTTTAATTATAATATACACAAAACGAAATTTATCATACCTGTAATTTCACCACCACCTAGATCATTGAGAATTTTCTTGTAAGATGGCCGTCTGGTAAGAATTCCCCCTCTTTGTTCTGGAGATTCTTCTGAATCTGAGAAACTATCATCACTACCAGTTTCAACGACCTGATACATTAATATATATTTTATTATATTATTATTATTATTTTATTTATTATAATACTTAGTAAATATAAAATTCTATTAGTTAAATTTTATATTTACTAAATATAAAATTAAATGGTTTATTTTATAAAGGAATGAAAATAACAGATATAAAAGAAGAGCAACAATATAGTTTGATTTTGAGATGATTATAAATAAAAATCTATATTTACCTGTAGTGTTTGTAAACTTGCTTGAGCTGTTTGTATAACAGAATTCGGTTTACTAACAAGTATGACATTTCCTTTTGAAATAGCAACAGGTTGAATGTTCGTTGCAGTCTGAATGACTGATTGTTGATTAGGTTGTATAACAGATTGTACCTAAAGGAACAAAAACATTTTATATAAATTGTGGTACACATTAACAAAAAGATATTACTGAATAAATGGATATGAATATTTATAAAATGTTTTTTAACATGAATCACAAATAAATTTTGTAATTAACTTATATCATCATGCATATGCGAGTCATCATAAATTGGATATGAAATAATATTTATCATAAAACTTGAAATATTAAATTCAATATCAAAAAATAATGAAACTAAGTTTAAATTTTAGTTTCTTAATTGGAACCAGCATTATGCAAGAGTAAATATACACACAGTGCTTATTTAATTAAATAATAATTATAATTAAGAACATAAATAAATTATATATGCATGCTTTGAATTAAAACAAGTAAATAAATGATCAGACATAGATACACAGGAGATCCTCCTGTATACCTGTGTTGCCCCTGACGTAGGTAGTGTCAGTTGCACAATGCTGGTAGAAGCTACCAGATGATGAGTTTGCTGCTGTGTTCTATTGAGAGATTGTACCGATGTAGCTATTGCTGGTGCTGCATCACCACTTTGAGAACCTGCAGATAATGGGTCAACAGCTGATCCATTTTCCTCAACCATACTTTCCATAGCCTGGGAACTTCAAACCCTAAGATAAAAGATAAAATATTTTCATAATTATATGTATATTTCATAATTGTATTTATATATATTCCACAATTAAATCTTTCTTTTTTAAATTTTTATCATTTGTAATTGAACCTATCTTTTGATATATACATTTGTTACATGACAAAAATTTAAACTTTAAACAATTTATTATTAGGAATAAATATCATATACATCTTATTACATTTAATTCCTTTGGTGATCTTTTTAAATGTTTCAATAGAAATGAAACTATGCACAAAATGTATACTTTTTATTTTAAAAAAGTTTTTTTTTAAGTATTTAAAAATGCATACTTGAGATCCGAACTAAACATAAACATCGTCAGAACAATTGGAATTTGAAAATCTGAATTCAATTCGAAATCGGGTTCTATCCAATAAAGTGTAAAAGTTTTAAATTTCCCGCCAGTCAGCAATCGGCGGTGTTACTGCGTCATTTACATAAGCAGATCTAAAAATAATATGAGAACAATAAACACTTAAAAAGATGTATTTGTGGATGATCGAAAAGGCCAGGAAATTAATGAAAAAAACACGGTGAAATGTGACTAGGGTTGTACCGATTGGTATCACGATGTGTCGGTTATCGGTGAAAAGAGATGTCAAAATCGTCACGTAACCCCCATTGCCCTTTTCAAGAAATTCATACATCTTCCTTAAGGCGCCATATTTTACGGCATATTCCACAGCAGACGTAAAACTGATTGTACTGGGATCATGAAGAATTAAATGCTAGTGTTTTCGGCAACATTTTCGACGTATCGTAAGCGCAGTGGTCCATGCCCGGTTGTTATTATTCTCCAGCTGGGTACTTACCAGTTACGTATTTCTCGTCACCAACTTTGCTGCAATCGGAGTGGGCAAACGGGCAGGTACGTAGCAGCCACGTCAAAACTCCAGTGGCTTCGTCACTGGTGGAGCCCACGACCTCCGCGCTGCGCGTCACCATCAAAATGGCCGACCGTGTTTTCCCCTCCCTCTTCGGAAACTGATCGTACATCGGATAGTGATAGAACCGATACTCTACTATGCGCTTCACAACCAAATGTTAACCGCATTTTCTTAAACATTCCCTCCAATATACTGTCAACATCTGTGGCATTTATGTATGAAGACTACATGGAAAAGGAATGATAAGTCCGTCTTTGTTAATTTTCTGATCTTTATATCACATATTGGTTAAAAGAAAAAAAAAATTTTAATATGAAATAATTTATACACCTTTAATAAAAAAAAAAAAAAAAAAAGAAAGAAATAACCTTATAGATTCGAGGATATATATCTACATGCATATGTACATATATGTCTTTTGAAAATTGATGATTAAATCTATTTTGCAAGAAACGAATAACATTAACTAGTTATATTAGTTTAACTTAATCGCTATTAGTTACATAAGTGTGTAATGTTAGTAATATTTTCTAAATATTTAAATGAAAAAAATATACATTTATTCGTGAAATCAAATGGAAAATTAAATTTTAAAATTGTTTTGTAAACAACAGGAGGTCTGGTTTAAGCTTTTTATTTGTGATTTTCATACTTACATAAATGATTGCAATGATTTCGCAGATGTATTTACTGCAATTAATTTTTTTGTTACAATTGTTAATACTTAAATATTTGCCCATTTTATCGAAAATAATGATTTGTATTAATGAATCATATCCTATCTATAGTAAAAAATAGAATGAATTACTTAATTTGTTTTCCAATTTGATAATAATAAAAAGACATATTGTAGATTATTTTTTGATCTACAAATGATTGATAAAGATGTTTGGTGAAATGGATATGAAAATTTTGTTAAAATTTAGCTAATTGTGTATATATACATATATATAAATTTAGGTTTATATATATATATATATGTATGTATGTAATATACATAAAATACATGGAAACGTGGTATGCAATATTATGTAGGAACATGAAGATAGTATATAATGTGATGTACGTATTGTGAATTTGAAAAATATTATTTGTATATGTGTATATAGAGTTATATGTAACAAGTTTTACATATTATTATAATTATATAATATATATTGTAATATAATAATTATTATTATTGTATAATTATGATAGTATAATTTACAATTGTTATACGGTTTTCTAATATAATCTGGGTAAATATTGTTATTCAGTCGTAAAATCTATTTTTTAATCATTAGTTCAATAACAGGATATTGTAATTGAGATATAAAATATAATCGCGTGAAAAACAAATACAATTTCGTGAATCAACTAAATTTAATTGGAGGTGATTTTAAGACTATCAACAATTTTCATACGTGTTTCGATCATTCGTCATTTAAATTTTTGTTTATTTTTAATCTTTATATCTATTTATATCGTAATGAAAAAACATTTTTACAATAATTACAACAATATATACGTACATTGAGAATTTTCTTATCAAGAAAAGATTAATTTGAAGAATCATAATTTTCTGAATCATAATTTTTTTTATAATTTTAATTGACTCACTTTTTAAACTGCAATAATTAATACGTATTAATATTTGAAATATCAGATGACATCTTTAGATGTGTACTCATATATGTATATTATATAAATATGTTTGTGTTGGTTTAAAGAAAGATGTATGGTGCTGACGTCATTCAGTGACGTCATCGACATATTTAGAAAGATGCACATCTGTTTTACGTACTCAACTGATTTTTATTGTGAATGTTTTGTAATTTTCTTTCTTAAATTATTTAAAGTCTTTATTTAGCAGACAAATAGACTAATATAGTAAGTAAATAAACATTATAATATAATAATTCATATTTATAGATATTATTTTTATTTATTCGTTAACGTATATAACATATATAAAGATATACATTACTAAATACTATATTATATTTTTGTAGTTAATACAATGTCTTGGATTTATACTATAATTCGAAATTTTCTTGTAAGTGTTGTGAGTTTTATAAATTCATTGTTAATTTGCAGTTTATATATATAATTATTGTTATTATATTATTGTTAAACGTAAATATAAAATATTATTATTTGATATTTTCTTTTAGATTATATATATAACATATATGTATACATGTAATGATTGAAAGAAAATTCATTGTGTTGTTTCTGATTATTGACAAAAGTAACTTATAAAGGAAATTGTCTCTATATTTATTTATTCAGATTCGAATGAAATCAATAAAACAATAGCTGATTGCCATCTAAGAAATGTAATTACGAAAACAACAAAATTCTATTGCCACGAAGCAACATATTTTTATATATATAGAATTTAGAATAAAAAGAATAAATATAAAAATTTCATCTTTGAAATCACTTTTCCTATTCTCCTTCCATTCTACTTTGAAATCACTTTTCCTATTGGCCAAAATATATTCGAGAATAGAGTGAATTGAATAAGAAAATGGATGAAAATGCCAATTAGTGTCGAGCTTACAAACTATACACAAAGAGGGCCAATAAGAGTGTCCGTCCTTTACGTGCATTCTAAGTGATTAATTCATTGAGTTTTACTGTGTTTCTTCGATGTGTACATATATGTCAGCAGTACGCGAGTATATAGCATACGTATTGTTGAAGCTGTGTTGACATTTCTAGTGACATAACCCCTAAAGTCAAATTGCATTATTCCTTTTATTCTTTGTATGATTCGGGTTTTACATTTCTACACGATTTTTTTTAGAGATACTAAAATTTGTTCATGTTATTACGTACTCGATGTGTGCTTAAACATTGATAACCGTATAAAGTGAATATATTAAGCATTTTTTGTAAGTGTTTTATTTTGTTAAGACGAGAAATTGTTTTTCACTCGATATTCTAATGATACGTTCACTATTCGTGACGTTCTGATAAAATGTTATAAATCTTGATTACATCGTCTATTGCTCAGAAAAGTGACTCAATTGAGAGAATCACATCTTTTTAGATAATTATTTTTAAAAGATACGAAGCTTAAAGTTGAAAAATTATTAATTATCCAAATGTTAGCAATGGGAAAATGTTTAAAATTTTCATCACAATATGAATTTCTGAAGGCTTCAAATAAAATATTTATCTTTTAGTTGCTACAAGGAAGGTAGTTAAAAGTTCTGTCTTGATTTATGGCATTGAGTTTCTTACAAGTTTATTAAGAAATTATGCAGCTTCTATAACGGCAAATAGTTGACTGTTATAAGGTTTTGAAGTGTGCTAGCTATAAACAATCCGATAATGTATATCTCATGTGATTAAATTTGCTCAATATATATTTTCTATTTCTGAAATTTATAGGAATCATAATGTTTATTTGTTTATTTGGTTCGTGTTGCATTGTTAAACGTTAAGAAGTTCATAATGATTGAAATATCATATCTCATGTAATAGCATTATTTGATGAAATCTCAAAACTTATAAAAGTATTAAGTAATATTGTACAAAATGATCTTATAAAGCAATCTTTCTATTTGTACAAATTTATTATTTGTAAAAAATAAATACAAACTAAATAAACAAAATAACCTGTACTTTGCCTATATAAACTAACATGATCATCATCATCAATGATTATCAATTTCTTTTTATAAAATTATTATTTTCATTTAATTACATTAATCATGATTTTATTTCATCAATATTAGCATTTTTATTTTCGTTTGTTATTATGTATCTATTTTATTTTCAGATATATTCACAGACATAAACAGAATGGCACAAACAACCACCATTGAAACAATCACTATTACTAGACCCTTCAAGGTAAGTTTCAAACATTCTATTTATTTTTCATTTTATTATTTCATTACATGAAATTATGTTACAAAGTCCCAAACCACACATAATCACTAGCATATTGTTACAAAGCAGTAAATATTATTAAAATAAATATCCTGAACGGAATTTGATTGAAAATGAAATCAATATTAACTAAACGATTACTCCTACTGCGACTATAATTTCATTGTTATAAAATGTATGTACAGTAATAATAATGTTAAACCAAAATGTCAATGCATCGACATTTAATTGAGACAATTGTATTATTTGTATAATCGTATGATTAGAAAATTCCTATAAATGGAAGCGTGCGTCTCAAGTTTCGTCTATACTCGATACTAAAAAGCACCCTCTATCACGTACGCGCACTGCGCCACGACCTTTAATGGGCGCAGCTTCCCTGGAACCCAATTACTCCCTTAACTTCGGATGGAAACCGTCTCCGCTTGATTCTCCTAGCTGAACGATATTTTCTCAACTTTTCTTCAGTGAATAAACCGATACATGGTTTGGTGAATAAATCAGCGAAGTATAATTCGATAAATTGCGTGACGTTCGAAGCGGGAACTTGATTAAAAAAATTATTTGTATCGAACAAAAATACGTACGTATACGGGAAACACGAGCTGTGTTTACCCTGGAGGTGTTCGTCGTTTGGAACAGTTCCATGTTCTTGAATTGTTTATAAATGTTTCCTCGGCGTCTATTGAGGGTGATGCTCGGAAGATTGTACGATGTCCCGTAAATGGTATTTGTTGAAGAAACCAAAGGAAGTGTGAAGAGTTCGAGAGCCCTTTAATTAGGTACTAGGTTTCTCGGCTTTGTCCGCTGGGATATCTTAACAGTGTACGCTACGATCTACGATGATCATGTATACAGTCGCGGAAGATCACATGGGCGATACTGAAATCGCACAGGTACATCCTGGATATGTTTCTTTTTTATGTGGATCTGTAAAGGTGGTAATGAACGTTTTGCGCAATGATCAACTGTTTGTGTACAATAGTTCACTAAACTATTTAAGTATGCAAGAATCTTTTATGACTGTATTGCGTGTGTTATGTGAAACATTTTGAAATTTCATTAACATAATCCAAATACTCTTATGAGTCATTATGCATAACTTTCACTTGAATAAATTCCTGTATATTATATTTAATAATTGCTGTTTAAATACAGAGGAGATAATTGAATCATTTAAAAGTTGTTGAATTTCCCAACATTTGTATTGAAATTATTTATTTCTTTAGTAGTAAGTAAACATATAAAAGTCTTCTATCATTTGTTCTGTGAGAAATTGTACAATTGATTACATTTGGTTTTCAAGAAGCTCAGATAACATCTGTTCAATTAATAAAACATTTATAGTTTATAGAAATTAAAATGATGTCTGTAATGAAGTTTGTAATGAAAATATAATTTTCCAAATTAAACTGTAGTTAATAATGAGAATGGAATTTTGTATTTATGTTATTCATGTTAACTGTGTATTTATGTTACAGGTGATAGCATTTATATGTGGAATAATAGTAATATTATTGATGATAATGGGCTTAGCCTCTACAGACTGGTTAATGGCATTAGGATGGAGACAAGGTTTATTTGCACATTGCATTGAAGAAGCAGCACCTACACCCTTACCATTTAATGTACCAGATTCAGCAGGCTGTTTTCAAGCTAGAGACGTTGGTATGTTAAAAAAAGAATAATTGCTTTTAATGAAGATTTAATGGAGTTTTAATGTAGCTTTTTAAGCAGAAAGTTTTAATTTACATTTTTTTTCTTTGCAGCTTATATAAAAGCAGCTGCTGCCTTATGTGTCGTATGCCTAATAACAGATATTGCAGCAACAATTCTGACTGGTCTTGGTTTGAGGTCACAAGATAATCGTGACAAACACAAATATTATAGATTTGCAGTTTTCTGCATGGGATTTGCATGTAAGATTCATTACTTAAGACAACAATGTATGTACATTTATGCAAACATATTGTCATAAAATACATGTGCATTTCTTTTGTCTTTTAGTGGTATCACTCCTAATAGCTTTAGTAATATATCCAGTGTGTTTTGCCGCGGAACTTAACTTTGGTAAGTTTGTATATCTCTAAAGTATATTTTAAATTTCAACTTTGTTCCAAACAAACAATTCTATTTTTTTAAACGCTTCATATAATAGGAAACCGACCCATGTGGGAATTTGGTTGGGCATATGGAGTGGGTTGGGGTGCAGCTATATTTTTGTTCGGTGGAGCAGTGTTGTTACTATGCGATAAGGAAAGCGAAGAAATTTACTATAAAGAAAGAAAAATCGTTCGCGATGATATCGGCGGTGGCGGTGGCGGTTCTATGATTGGTATGGGACATCATGGTGGACGAAGTGGGACGCAATTAGCCTAGTGGCATTGCTCCCTGCCCGACGTTGTTCTCTAGGTGATTAATTTCTTCTTTTTCTGTCCTCACCATTTGATACATTTGTGGAGAAAAACGTACACATGTATAAGAGTGAATGGTTTTTATATATAGTCTACCTGTTACACCAGCATGTATTGGACATAATTATCACATTATCATTGATATAGGATGTACGAAACATCTTATCAACGAAAATAAGGTTCGTAAATGACCGAGACTTGATTAATTCGTTCGTGGGTTACCAATTTCCAATTTCACATAGTAACAATTTCGGGACCATTGCTCCATTTAGTTTATTACAACATTACATTATATTGTATAATTACAAATATTTTTTATGTAGTATATTTACACTTTCTTTTTTAATTTGTTAATTCATTTTTTATACCATTATTACAATGGTAGCATTAATGCTGCGTTATTTTTACTTATGAAACACTATAACAAAGTCGCAATCAGTTTTGTTTATTTAAAGTAAATTCACTTCATTCAATCATTAAAATGATTTTGAAGTTTTAATTTCGTCCAGTTATTTACAATTTCTGATAATAATTCAATTTTTATTATGCCTGTATCAATTACACTATTGGTTAACACAAAAAAAAAAAAATCATTTGGTTAACTGAAAATGATTTTTATCGTTCGGAAATAGTAAACAGTACCGAAGTACTTAAATAAAATTTTATATTTCTTTATTTGTAAAGACTTAGGCAAAGATTTCCGTAATAAAAAGTTAAAAAATTTATGAGTAATTAATATGATCATAAAATCAGACACTGCCTGATCTTTAGTCAAATTACGGGTAAAAGAAAACCATTATTTTTATTTTTATATAAAAATGGCAGTTTTGACTTAGTTACTATTTATTATGTTTATTTCCTATATATAGCGTATGTACATATACATACATATGTGTATATATTAGATGCTAGTAATTTATTACTTGCTTGCATTTATTTTTTCTTACTATTATTAAAAGTGATATTTGCTTTAATCAAATGATTTATATTATCAAGGCGTTTACCAATATTTTGGTATAATATTATTTATATTTTCATATATAATACTTTGCAATAAAATTTGGCCAAAAATTGTTTTAGGCAATATATTTTGTGATTACATACACGCACAAAACTACTTTTTTGTGTTCTGGAAAAAAGTAGCATTTATAAAAAAAAACCGCATGCTTGGGCACACTATCGATAAGTATAAATTTTGAAAATTTTCGTTATTGATTTAAAGATATTTTGAAATAATGATAAATTACACAATCATGCAATTTTCCACCGTATAACCATAATTTAATGACTAAATTATTGTTAATTTTTATATATATCATTTTTGTGATTTTTATACACATTATCCCAAAGTCTTCCTCTGTTAATAAAAGTGCAAATGTTTTTCTATTATAAAACATACAAATGCTACCTCTAGTAATTTTTATTTTGCAAGTACAATTATTTGAATTATAAATATTTTTATTTCCAATAGATGAAAGAAAACGAAAAGTATAATTCTTCCAAAACTGATATATTGTATTTGATTTAATTATAAAGGATATTTTTAATTATTTATCTTGTCTGATTGTGGGACAAAGATATATAGATGTTTATTTACATAGATAGTTTAGTTCTATATTAATATTAATAATAACAATAATAGCGATTAATTTAAACGAAGAAAATCATTAAATTGAAATAATATCTATCCTTTGTTAATATGTAAATTTAATAAAATTATAAAATTAATTTCAAACGATATGTGTAAATTGAACAAATTACAAGGCTGGTATGGATTGTTACAATAATCTGTATAAATATTTCAGTATTTTTATTACGTTTTACTTTTATTTAATAAGAGGAAAGGTATACGTCGTCATATTGAGGGTAATCATATTTAAATTATCATACCATTTACCAAGCATGTATGCAATGTGAGAGCTGACATATGTATGTACGCGTCATAAGTTTCTAATGATGTTTTCAATATTACTGAAATGAATGAATGAAAAAAAAGAAACAAAGAAAATAGTAATATTGAAAATTCATTGAACTGGGTAAAAACAAGTTTCTAGCAGTATTATGTGTTTCCTAGTAACTCTTAATTGGTAACCATATCTTTTTTTCTATTTGTTTTGAATCAAGTGAATATTCATAATTTTCATCCACCGTCTGTAAGGAGGAGTTTTAACTTCCCCATAAATCAAATATATTTTAAGTTAAAGACAGCACCAAATATTTAAGTGTGCGACAGAATAGAGGCAGCTCGGGCAGGTATTATCTATTATGTTATCTGCATTACATACGTGTACGTATATGTATATATAAGTATTTTATAAATACATGTAATAGAACGATACAGTTGCAGTTATCGCGATAGCCAATACTCTTAATGAAAAGAAAAAAAAGAAGAAAGATTTGAAACGGACACAGGAAATCCGTACATGCACTTCGTATGACGCGGCAGATCAATCATGCTTTTTACAATGAGAGACAATTCGTATTTTAATGCTAAGGATTACAGTGCGTTTGATTCGTTACCAAACACTGTCGATTTGCGCCTTTCGATTTTGATATACTTTTAAATGAAATGAAATATGTAAGATTTAAGCGTATAATTGAGTATTGAAATACGTTTGAAGATGGAGAAACGAATAAATTATAATGAGTTAATTAAGATGTTAAATAAACAGCAAACAACGCGTGGGGACTCTTTCATATTATCACAAACTGAATATAAAATATAACTTGTATTCTGTTTGTGTGCATTCTTTCTGCTGTACTTTATACTTTGGTACTTTAAAAAGATGACAGAGAAGGTAAAATTAATATTGCAAATTGTAATTCTTGAGAGTTTATGTAATCAAATCCACGTTTCGAAGTTGCAGTCAAGAGAGAGCACCCATTTTTAATCTGAAAGAAAATATCACTATAGTGATAATTAAGTGACAATTAAGTAATTGTTATTAAAGCTTGTATTTCTGTATTAGGACAATATAGATAAATTCATTTTCTGCTCTACTATCACGATATATGTGTGAGCAAAGACAAGATGATTGTAATTAAATGGTTAATAGGTATAATGTAGAGTTAATAGAGCACCATACCAGAGTAAAAAGAATCCTTAGTAGTTTATTATATACATACACACAGTCTCGAACAAAAATGAATTTTCTGTCGTGTATAATAAATAAATATATATATACATACATACATTTAAATTAAGTAGTGAACTGAAGAAAATTAAAAATAAATGCTGCTGTAAATGTAGAGTTCTACAATGCTTTTATTAAGTATTTTCTTCGAAATATTAAATTCATGTTAAAGAAACACGACAGAGAAGCTTTTGTTACCGGAGAACTGTTTCAATGATGATTATTTGTATACTGTAACAATATACATTATATTCTGATGTGTAAGAAGAAAATTTTTAACGAATTATTTACAACAAAGCTGTATTGTAGAAGATTCATTGTACGTAAAGAAATTCATGAAAAAGAAAAAAACAATTAATTGAAATTAAAAGTAGTGAAACATAATACTTAATATTTCATATTGTATAGTCACACATATCGTACTTATCCACGCATATCGTAGTAGGTATCAATGAAAGTTATTAACGCCAGAATTAAAAAAAAAATGTGCAAATTCTGTTTTCTGTATCGAAAAATGTACGACGCGATATCAATAGAATCGTACGCAGAAATAGCAAGTTATTTGTGCGCCATATTATAATATAAACATATCGCACTATTGTACAAAGAATAAACTATACATCTGAAAACTACAGTTACGTACAATTCTGCATCTTAAACCTCGCGTACTTTATGGTGGTGTGAATTCAACAATTTTCAAATTATTGTTACTTATGAAATTGTGGTTGTCTTAATAATAATAATTTAAAAAGAAAATAGAAAGTGAAGGGAATAAAAAATTTTACATCTGTTTTTTAAATAATTATAATATCCAGCAATATACAAATACAAATGGTGAAAATCATTGAATCGAATAGCCTTTTCGAACACTAACGTAACAAAATTTTTAAGTTTCGTACATAACAATAATACAACGTTGAGACTTTTTTTGTTTTAAGTAATAAATATATGTGCGCGCAATGTACGTGGTGTATAACGTGTGCGTGTACCGTGTGGTAAAACAAAGTATTGCTGAATAAATTCCGTGTGTATGTATCGTTCGTATAAATACAAAATAAGATTACATTATGTATATATCTCTATAAACCTAAACAGAAAAAAAGTAGTGTACAAAATATAAATCTATCCAGGATTCATTTGTAATATAAAAATTAATTTTCTCGGAAAATATGTATATGTACACGCAGACTCGTTCGTCCATGCTGGTAGCGAAGAAACTCAACAGCACATTTGCGACAAAACTATGATATACTTCTCTCACTGGGTAACTGACATAAATCTTATTTTTTTTTTGTGTTTTTTATTTTTCATTTTTCTAATCTTTTTTCTCTAGTCAATCATATCACAAATAGAGAACGGACAACATATTATATGTCATCGATCATCAGAGATCTCTTGTTTTGCGCATTCTTTCTCTTATCTACCATTTTTTTCCCCTTATTCTCTCGAGAAATATCTATCGCGTTTGGCAGTAAAATATATATCAAAAATGTTCAACGTACTAACATTTATAAAAGATATAAAATATACCTTACGCACTCTCAAAAAATGCCATTAAATGTTACCGAATGATCTGCAACATCATTTAGTAAAGAGCAACCAATTTGATATTCGATATTCATTTTTTTCTTTTTCTCCTTTTTTTTTTTAAAGTATCGAAACCAAATTTCAAAATTTTTCACTTTTATTCCAGCAAAAAAACTAAACGTGTTCAATGAATTTGGTTATCTGAGCATTTTAATTCTATTCTTTCCCTTTCGCGATATTTCTATTCTTTTTTTCTTTTTTTTTCTTCTAATTTTATCAATGCAAGATAAAGTTTAAAGAAAATGTTCATTTATCAGAGATTCTTCGTATGTTAAGCACAATTAATGCATCAAAAAGAAAAAAAAAAAAAGAATAAATCACAGATGCTACTGTGTGTTATTTCCCTCTTTACAAAAATTAGGGCCTTTTCGAACTTTCATTTACAAGACTCAAAATGAAAGCAACGAGAAACACTTAAAAGTCTATCGTCTTCCCTCACGATGCGAAGCGTCCTGCTTATAAAGAGTAAGACAATGTTTTATATTCATGTATCTTACAAATTCATGTGCGCATCACACGATTTTTATCGAGTAACGAAAACTCGAAAAATTGGAATTTCAAATTAGCGGTATTCAAAAATCGCTGTCGCATTCATTTTCATCTGCCACGTTAAGCAATTAAGATTTTCAATTAATTCATTAATAATTTTGAATTTCATAATTCATTGAATGATTATCGTTATTTTTGAGAATACCACTGTTTCAAACAGTTCTCGTAACATAATTACAAAAATAACAAATCATGTCCATTAAAACGTATGTTCAAGATTTAATCCTTTCTTCTAACAATGCGTACACTCTCGTACACCAGCATTTCCAGAAATCAATATTTAATTGCGAGTTTTGGTCTTTCTAGTTACGCATGTATTCTCAATACTTTTTGTCCTTTCTTTTTTAGTTTTCTAAACTGAAGAAAAAAAACAATATACAAACGTATACGAATGTACACGAAACAAATTCAGCCTGAAAGAAAGAAATAGAACATCTTGATCGTGTTGAAGGATGAAAGCGTCGTACAGTGAAATATGAAATTTCTGCTTTCTTTTTCTTTTTATTCTTTTAGAGAGCTACGCGAAAAGACTATACATCTTTGCATTGTAAACGATAAGGACAATCGAGAAATCTTCGTTTTTAATTGTAGTTCCAAGATGGCATTCATGTCGAACAATCGCTGCGGCTGAACTTAAAAATTACGCTAATTAATTAACAAATCCTTATCAAATTATTCTTACTGATTAAGTGAATATCAGTTCGACAATAGTTTTCTGATCTCTTTTTTCCTTTTTCCTTCATTTTTTGGTCCTATTTGCCGATACTACAAAAGCTCACTATCGGCTATTAAAAGCATTTTCTTTAAAACATTTCTATCCGTAGCTGACGTAACGACAGGCCTAGTGTAACTGAGTATCATAACTTCATTTCCCACAGCACGATATGAGCATCGTTGCTATTAGGATCTTTGAACGTGTAGCCCGATTTAGAGCCCTTGTCGGTAACTGATTGCGCGTTTAGCTGTCTCCAATTGATGTAACCTCTGCCACCCATTAACGTCAAAACGGTTCGTTTGGGCTGCTCGATCTGTTGCAACGTCTTGTTGATCTTCTTACCGGTCGTCTTTAAATTATTGGTCGGTGGTATCGGTTCTGGTACAGACTGTCCTATACTGCTATTAGGAGTGGTTGTTTCGTAGGGGCCATTTCGACTAGCTGTGCTACTGTTTCGTGACAGTTTGCCAGTTTTCAATGAGAGGTTCTCCTCAGAACCAGAAGACGTGTAGAGAGAACTCGCGTGAGAATCGACCGACCAATTTGACAAATCGAGCGACCTGGGCCTAGTGATCTTCATCTTCAGTCTACGATCTAACGTGCTAACTTTATTTGGTATGGCTGCTAGTTCCGGATCGCTTCTTCGCAATGGCTCGTAAATCAAATCGATGCCTGAGCTGTTCTCATTCTCGTAGTCTTTCACGTACATCAATTCCCCGTACAAGCCGTAAACGTCGCAATTCTCACCGGAGCTCTGCGATCCGGACATCGAGCTCGACAGAAATCCTCCGCCGGAGCCGAGTCCCCTGGGCAGTGTTTTAGAGCCTCTGTACTCGTACTCCTTGCTACGTTTCCGTCTTAACATCACCGGGCTACTCGCCAATTGCTGCTTCAACTTCAGTATGCTATTTGACATGGAGGAATCCAAACTTGCTCGATCCCTGTTTCGACTGTTGTCGGATTCCTTCGATCGTAACTGCACAGTTTCTTCGTCGGCGATTTCGTCGGTCGCACAGTTTATCGTGTTTTTCGGGTTCTGAATAGCAAGCAAGAAGGTAATAGGACCGAAATGCGCGTGATACGAAATATTGACACGGCCACTGATAATAGGCACGCCTTCCAGTCGTGGCAGAGGAATCGTTAGACTGATGCCCACGTTTGTACCAACCCAGAGCAGACCCTTGCACGCCAGAAGCGCTGTCACGGTGACCGCCGTTTGATTGTTGTTCAAGTTATCGCCACAAGAATTGGAGCTATTCGACCTCGTCACTCTCAACACGTTGGATGCTATGTTAATGTCCTGCAAGTGTTTGAACGTCTCAGTGTGATACAGGCAGACGGTGCTGGAGTTCTTGAGGGCGACCCAGAGACCGACTCCGGAATGAGCCATGAGCTTCACACTGCCGACGTGTTCGTGCTGAGCGCTGAAGCTTTTCATCACGTCGCCGCTGACTGCGTTAAGTACCCAAACCTTTTTGCCGCAGGCAGCGTAAACAGAGGCGTTGATCGGCATCAAGCAAGACACCGGTTCACTACCTAGGGATATCACGAACGGATCTCTGAGATTCCAAGTGCCGTCCACTTGCCTTTTGAAGAGGAGGAGCAAGCCAATTCCCAGGGCGACGAAAACATTGTCGCAATGATACTTGATTTGTATGACTGGACCTGAAACGGAATAACTTCCGAGTTCTTCTTGCTTCTCGGGTTCCGAGCCGGCATAGATCATGATCTTGCGAGAGTCCGTGCCCATCCACACGAGGTCGCTCGCCAGCGAAAGTGGATCAGAGGACACACCCTTCACGAACTCTATGGCCGCGACTTTCGTTTCCACTAGATCAAAAGTCGTGACTTGCTTTAAGGAGGTGGCCGAGGCTGTCGTTGATTGACCAAATACTGTCACATGACTGGATATACCGTCGCCAGTACATATCCACAAATAACTTTGACTTCTTCCACGGCGCCTCGTGGGACGTGGGTTTTGCGTGGTATAGTAGCAGCCGCAACGTACCTAAAACGCATTTGATTTTATTATATATAAACATGTACGAAACTTAGACATAATTAAAAGAAAAAAATAATAATCATCGCTCCATCATGGTAAAAATCTCACTTCTGTCTGATGTTGCGAATGATACACTTGTTGAGAACTGACGAAGAGCGGCATTTTCGTAGATGGCCGCTGTTCTTGTTCAGGTACTTCCCAAGATGGCGAATTATTCGGATCTAAAGCTAGCTGTGCCAGTCTAAGCTCCGTTATCCAGTCTTTCTTCACTAATGGATTTTCCGTTTGGAACGTGTACATCTGTCCTTGTTTCGTTACTAATTGCAAACAACAACTATCTGCCCAAACCATATCCTCATCCTTCTGTTGTATGGAGAGTTGTATGGATTGCAAAATTTGTTTAGTTTTCTCAAGCGTCATTCCCTAAGAAATCCAAAATATATTTATTTATTATAATTATTATATATTTATACACGTATAAAAATCAAGACGATTGTAATTCGTTTTTCGCCTACCTCGTATTTACCCTTTAATTGTGCAACCAAGTCGCTTATCCTAGACATGACTTCGTAATCATGCATTAAATCGTTCATTTCTACGCAGAGGTTATCTGCACCCACTTGTCCGCAATCTCCACTCTTATCGGATTTTAGGCTCCCGCCTTTATTTAGACCGGCAGTCAGTAAACGACTTAATGTTGGCGAAGTGCTTGTATCCTGAATCTATAGTGCAACATGGTGTTATTGATATTACTGTTATCAGCGATATAATTTTAATATTGCTATCATTAGCGTCATTAATCACTATAAGTTGTATAAAGAATGTTGTTATACCTCAATATCTGATACGGGATATGTCCACTTCAAAGTCAGTCTTTCACTACCGCTAAAGTCCTCTGCGGATCTCGGAGTTACCGAAACGCACACCACAAGATCATTCAACAATAGTAACCTCCTTCTTTTAGACTTTGTTATCATACCGTTTTGATTAAATTCCTAAAGCGATTTATCATAATATATAATATATAAAATAACGAGTTATATTGGGATATTTGAATATTTTGTTAGAGACGCATATATATATTTACCAACTGCGTAACGTTATCTTCTCTTATGAGGTACCTAGATGAAGAAGAAAGAGGACGATGAGACAATTTTCCAGATACATGCCGAAGCATTTCTTTAAACGCTTGGAATTGTTCCGCTTCGCGTTTCCTTTCATTAAGCATTTCCGCTAAACTCTCTAATTGAGTCAATGCCAATTGCAACGACATTCTGTCATGATGACCCTGTGGCGTATGCTTCAGTAAATCCTAATCAAAAGTTTGTGTTATTACACTGCGACATAATCACTGAAAACAAAAGTAAAACAATACTGCGCTTACCTGTAAGAATAATATAAACTGTGGAAACCTTTGCACAGGTTTCACCATTAATCCAAAGAAGGACAATCTATCGTGTGCACTTATTTGTTTCACCTGAGATACAATCGTATTTTAAATTACTTTATGATGATACAGTCGCTTGTATTATTATTACTACACATTATACATACCTTGAAAAAATCGGCGAGCGCAGTCTTTCTTTTTGATTCTTGTTTAGCCAAGTCCATAGCTACTGAAAAATTATTTATAAACCCACTGTAAATATCAAGAACAATAGCTTTGCTGAAACTTGCTACAAACACGTCTCCTAACTTCTCGTCCTTGTCCCATGAACGTACACATTCCGCTAATGCAATTCTGAATAACGTGTGGCATTGCAAAATTTCAGGCAATCTGTGAAACAATGTCGCTATTTTTGCCTGACTCAATATAGGCGGCGAAGATTCTTCTAACGGTTTCTTGTAATCCTAAAGAAGATATTTCTACATGAAGTTCTCCGAACGAATCTTGTGCAGAGCGGTTTAAACTAATGTGTACGTACATTCACTAGCCTCTGTAATGTGGACACATAACTGTTTTCAGAATGTACTATAGCTGCTACTATGTGTCGACGTTTTAACTGTTGAGGAGTTAAATTCGGAGGTGTCGGAGGAAGGGCAGGTGGGGTCTGTCTGCGTTGCTGCATGCACTGAAATTGCACCATTGCACTGTTTTCCTCTTCAACCTGAAACACGTGTATCTCAGTAAATCTGCGTTAACTTATCTTCATAGTATTTACTCAATAGCCCTTTTTACAAAATTTTATCTTGTACCGTCTGTAAAAGTTTTTACAAATTTGTTAATAGACTAGAAATTAGATCTACAGAAATAAAAAAGCAGTAATTATTTTCACCATTGAAGTGAACCAATAAGTCTTTATGGAAGAGGAATGAATAGAAATAGAATCTTTTGGACAATTACTTCACAAAGTTGCGGCATTTGAGGAGTTTTGATGGGGCTGGTAAGGGACACCGTGTCGGAGGAATCCACGTCATATTGTTGCGTCGATCCTCTCCGGATGCTAAACCATCTAGATAGTCTTCCATGGTTACCAGGCGAGTCCAATGGATCGGCATTGTTCACTCGCATATTTTGCGGCCTCCACTTATCGCACAGCGTCCTTGCCTTGTGTAACGTATTTCTCAATTGGCAATTACTTCTATGGAGAATTAATAATCGTTTCGATTAATTATATGTATCCTCGGGAAGATGTCAATATGGGAACAAACAATAATTGATTCTCTGAACCAACAACAATTGTACCGACGAACTGATTCAAACCGTTGAGTTTTCCTCTCTTAATCTAATTCTTTTAAAAAGCGCGAAGTTTCCTTTGAAAGAAAATACTTGAGTTTCGTAGAAAATTAAAATTACGCATCGTGGGAAATTATATCTTTTTGGATGTCGTTAGATTTCCTCGTTTCATCCAAGTTCCGCAATTTTTTTTCATTCTACAAACTATTTGGATTTATTCAATGTAATTAGTGCTTACTTAATACTGATATTACTCTTCTCACTCTCGTCATCCGAGGAGAGGTCATGATCCGAGGCTGAGCACCAAGAGTCTTCGCTTCTAGCCGACTGTGTCGAGGTATTGGACCTAGTTGCCTCTAAGGATGGATGATGTCTGTGCGTTTGACCGACAGTTTCCATTTTAGTCGGTCCTACGTCATCCCATGATCTACACCTTGAACGTGGTTCATCTGAAATCGAATTAAACACGCTATAAAAAGAAAAAAAATTATCGTTTAAAAAAAAATCGTCAACAAAAATTTCCACATTCGTTCCTTTCGTTTTCATTGTCATTCGTTTTTACTTTATATAACTTACTTATGTAGCTAGCTGAAGATACTAATTACGTTGTTGTTTCTTTTTTATTCTGCTTGTCTTTATGAAAAATGTAAATATTATTATCATCATCAGTGCTTATTCTTTACTTAGTTTCCGCATCCATTGCCAAATGGCTATATATATATTAACCGATTCCTCGAGTTCTCAATTATTCCGAAGTTTCTATAACTATGGTTCTTCGCGAAATGTTCTCGCGTATCGAACGAGATAATACTGTCGAAGAACTTTCTTTTAAAGAAACACGGTTCTAACTAAAACCAGGGCGACGATTCTCTGATACTTTCGCTCTCTCCTGCTTGTTAGACACCCACAGTTGTGTGGGCATTGTTTCTAGCTCAATAGGTATGATGCCTCGATAATTAAGTCAAAGTTAATCGCGATATTAAAACAGTTCTCCTATGCACCAAAAAAGATATGTAACTCCGAAGCCTGGAATAACATACTACTTTTTTTTTTAGACACATCACAGCCTTGAAATATATATTTAATTATGTCATTTATAATTATAAAATTCAAATCAAGTTCAAGAAGTGCTGTTTGCAATCTTTTCGTTTCGACACGACGATCAAAATTAGTATACAATGCTACTGGTATCGTGGAACATGTCATTCCACAGTTGATGTTTATACCGAAAGTACATTAAAAAAAAAAAAAAAGAAGAGAAGAAAAAAATATTTATATTAGTTTTTGCTTGATCGTTTAAAGCAAAGCAGAGTAGGAAAGGAGGAAAAAGATGATATAGTATGAATCTAGTGTTCAAACTAGGCACGAGTTTCGTAAGAATTTGTTCGCTAAACAACAACCGCCTCGAGATCAAGACAAACTCATTTCCATACGCCTCTTAATACTACCAGCTATATATTTTTGTGAAACGTGTGACGGCAGCTTCTATTTATACAATATGTGTCAATCGTTCGATGTACGATCAGTCTTCTTCGAAAACAGATAAAATCATCATTGTTGTTCACACTTCGCGCTTGTTATACTTTAAATTACTTACAATACGTAGGTATGAACAGGATGTATAAATTTGTGGACACCCGTGCGAACTGATATTTCTACGAATGAGTCAAAAAGTTCACTCGGCGAACATTTTATGTATATTCGCATATTTCGTATATTTTTGCATATGTTCAACTTGTTTAATTAGGTAAAACGAGCCAATTTCGTCTCACGTGAATTTCTAACCTTTCAGAAAATAGTAATTTCTCTATTTTGGGCCCCGCTGACCTAAGCCGCATTTCGTTTGCCGATCAAACGGAATTTTAAATAAACTTTTATTTAATATAACAAAATACCACATATAATTGATAAACGTAGATTACTTGGAAACTTACGATCTAGTGACATACGTTCATTTCATATAGCGCGTAAATGCCATTATATAACAGTACTACTTCATGCCTGTAAACTATGTTCTTTTGTTTTATCAATTTATTGAAGTTGTACTGTTTGGCAATATTTATCTTCCTCCTAATAACTGTCCAAATATTTGCAATTTACTAATGGAAGAACATCAAAACGCGCATTGGATTCGTATCGCATTATGAGAACCTTTTTAAACTTGCTATAAGCATGTTAAAAACAATATAAACAAAGATAAGGGTAGCACGCCCGAGTCATTTTTTCTCAAGGTCATAATTCTGGTTTAGCTATTTCACGGTTGACCTTTGCTCGACACGTACTGTGAATTTGTTAAAAAAAAAAAAAAAAAGAAAAGAAAAAAATGCTCGTTCCGATGGAATAAGTAATGCGATGTAAACAAAACACGACACAAAATCATTATTTAGTTGATAATGGAGTACGTAATAAAAAGAAAAAAAAAAGATTTCCGTTTGAAACTATAAATAAGAAAACGAATGCGACTTAGGTCATATTTAAAAAGTAGTCATATTTATAAGAAAACGAATACGACTTAGGTCATATTTAAAAAGTATTAACTTTCGCGATCGTAACAACAGTAATTTTCACAGTGTAAGCAATTTGTACAACGATCTTTGCTACGACTGCTTCAAGTAGCATAAAAGATGCTATGCCACTTCATACCTGTAGTTTTTTTTTAGAGGATCAAAAACAATCTAGATTAGTTCCTCCTCGCATGGATGATGATAAAATTTGAAATTTGATCCAAGTCGCATCATAAACATTATTATATGCTTAAGATGACTGTTCACGTCAATATGCTATGCATATAAATATATAGCATAGTAAATATATATATTTTTTAATATTATAAAACTTTTGAATAATATTATAACATATACATACATATGTTATTTTCTAATTTTCATATATACATTTTAAAATTAGTTTCAAATTCTTTTCACAACCAATCACAACAATCTTTTACCGCAGAGTTGATGAAATTTCATAGAGTATATATTATAAAAGTCATATATTACACGACTTATGTATATACACGTCAAAGTTTTTCTAGAGTGAGTATTCGAATATCTTTACGAGCCATTTTGTATATATGTATGTGAGCAATATGTTTCATCATTTAATTCTAACATCATTTATGAGGTTTGCGTAGACCACGTCTGTCCGGTCAGCAATCGTTCGAATTAAACACTTGGCTTGCTCCCACATTCTAAAGACAAGCGTAGACAATGGCCAATATCCCCCTTTTTCTCACACGAAGTCAGCCAACCAAGACTTCATCTCCACACTTTCATCTCTCCCTTAAGATCTCTTCTCTGCAATATTTATGTTAATGCATTATCTGCTTTGCAAATATTGAGTTCGTCGTTCTAAATTTACTAATTTCACACGTGCGTGCGTATTTGGACACTACGGACATAGAGATAAGGGTAATATATCTTGAAATCATTTTTTATTATCTCTGGAAAAAGGAAAGACATAAAAACTTCATTCACAGATTTTGCGTTATCTCTTGAAATATCAAATGCCTGGGAAGAACAAACGTGACAAATGCTGAAGTGGAATCCACTCGAAAAACGTTTATGTTTCGTTTATAAATGTGGGAAAGAGCGTGCTAAACGCAGAACGACTCGCGTTAACCATGTAGTCACCCTGACGTTAACGCCAAAGTAACTTGAGCGCGGCACGCACACCGGAAGGCCTAATAAAACGAACAACGCGTAGAGCCTACACCATTTCCGTACAAGGGACAGCCAGCATTATACACGCTATACACTCTAATTCTAAAAAACCAAAAAAGGAAAAAAAAAAGAAAGAAATATCTAAGTTCAGGTACAAAAGGTTGTTGAGGATCTTACAATAGATACGAAGTAGTCAATATGAAACAATACTTGTGGGTATTGTGGTGATTATGGTGTTCAGAGAATCGAACGATCTGTTGAAAAGCAAGATATGACAAGCTCGCTGCCGCGTTTTCGTGTTTAATCCTATCAAAGAAAGGTGAGCAAGTGAAACGAGGAAGTATTACTATTAATCCAACATTCGAGACAGACAATTTCGTGTACATGCATGTTCCAGTGGTGAAAATTTGACCGTGTTGCAATCGGCGCTAACGATGCCAGGCTATTTGTAGTACAAATAATTAACACATTACGCAATAGTCAAAAACCGTGTCGTAGCATTCTGCATCTCCAACGCGTTTGTAATTTTAACCTTACGTTTATAGAATTGTTCTCTTGACTTTGTTCGAACATTTTAACAAAGAGACGCGTCTCCTGAAATTTACTTTTAGTAAAAAAAAAAAAAAAAAAAAAAATAGAAGATTCTATGCATTTGAGAGAATCCTCGTTGAATTGTAGTTACTATTCAGAGAAGAATGTAAATGAATGCTACATAATATTGCAGACAACATTGCAAACGAGCTCTTGTAAATTCCTCCTTAATGTTGAACGCGACGTGCATGCATGCAGATTGTTTATCATTCCATAAAGTGCACCATGACCAACGACTGATATTCACTTAGCGTTTCACTTATTAATTGCAATGTAATCCCGATAGTGATGCCCGATAGTAATAATGGCAATTACGCTCACAACGCGGGAATTGCAAATACCAAATTTACTAATATAATATAAATATATAATGATATACAATTCTACTAAATTTATAAATATAATATAAATATATACCAAATTACTAATATAATATAATACCAAATTAATACTAATATAACATAAGTTACTACCAAATTTACTAATATAATATAAATATATAATGATTACATTAATATAATATAATTATATATAATTTATATTAAATATTAAATATAATAAAATTATTTATACAATTATATATAATACCAAATTTACTAATATAATATAAATATATAATGATTACATTAATATAATTAATAAACAATAAATAATAAAAAAAAAGTAAACGAATGTATTAATCTTGAAAAGATTAAATAAAAGCTTTGTATTGAAATTTATTTAAATACAAGTTGAATGAGAAGAGATGCATTGTGTGCCATTTTCGAACTAAACCACTCTCGCAACTGCACGATCTGTTACATGTGTCACACTTTTATCGATATTCCCATAACCTTGGATCTATATTTTAATGCGTATTCATCGGCGATGTAAGCGTTATGTAATTCCATGTCAAACATTTGAAACTCGCCAAGCCATGTCCAGCGCGATACGTTGCAATCGATTGAACTCGATTTCTAAGGAGACAAGACCGAGCGATTCAAGGAAAAATGCGCAGTGTCATGTTCACGGCCACTTTGCGATTATAAACGCTCTTCCAACAATTTACACTTGTTACATCCATCCACTATCGTAACCTACGTGCACGACACGGAGAGCAAATATAATATTTTCGTTTAGAGGTGACTCGAGTGACTCTCACGTGATGGTAACAAACTCAACTCCCCTTCGTTTTTCTTTCACAAGTTTTTTTGCACAATTGAACTGCGCTCGTAGCGAAGTCCTACGAATCATTATTAACACTGATAAATTTTCTTGTACAACGAGATATCGGTGAATAAACCAGAAAGTGAAGAAAAATGACGACAACTTTCATTCGACGCAAAATTGTGAAAGAAATTCTATCGATCGACAGATACAATGTCATGAAGAAAAAAAAAAAAAAAAAAAAAAAAAGAAAGAAAAAGACGATGTATACGAATCACATTTGCCAACGAATGATGCCATCTCCGAAGGTATATCAGCGGTGTAATTGTAAAGCATACGACGCAGCATTGCGTCACATTTCTGTAAATGGTAAAGACGAGGATAGGTAAAACGATCTCGTATTATATGTCGCCTGTAACGGGTGCCCGGATTATAATAATTTCTTTTCTGCTCCAATGACGCATTCGTCGGATTGAATCTTATTTGCTAATCGTACTATTACACAACTCGGATATTTTGTAAAATATTATATTAATATGTAATAATATTAAATATTTAATATTCAATATTAATATAATAACATTAAATATTCAATATTCAATATTAATATAATAATATTAAATATTTAGTATTTAATATTATATTTATAAAATATATTTTATAAAATTTTTATAAATATATTTTATAAAACATATATAAATATAATTTTATTTTCACGTTCCTTTACAGAAAGGTATTCAAAATAAAAAGAAGTTACTTTGAATTGAAAATGAGTCTTCAATCGGTATGATTCCATTGCAATACACTTATTGGTCATTCCAATCCATTATACGTACAGTTTTTAACAAATGGAAGATAGAATTTGTCCCATTTTGAAACAACCACGCAAATACTGGAAAGATAATACACCGGTTTGCTTTAAATACTTCAGATAACTCAAACATGTTAAAGATACGATCCTGAAGTTTACAAAAAGACGAAGATGTACGAAATCTTTTTCTGCTATTTTCTAAAGCTAAAACACAGATTTTAAAACTATGTGATTCATCTTGGTTTCCTAATCCTTTCGAGACAATTGTTTCTTTATTTATGAATCTCTTGTTTTTTAAATGTGTCGTTCGGACAATTTTACAAACACTAAATTTAAATTGGTGAAATCAATTTGTCTTTACTAACTTTTAACGCCGACGATCGTAGAAATTTTTAATTATATACATTTCCAGAATTACAAAATAAAAATAGACAAAAAAGAGCCCTTCCTTTCCTCTTAGCCTCAACTTCAATCCTAATCGTAATCTACTGTAATTCGAAGTATGCTGACCCTTGAACCGATATCTCAGTCACCGTGTATGCAGCTGCGTTGTTGACTCGGTTTTTACAAAAAAAAAAAAAAATTGAATCAGAAGAAAGAGAAAAAACAAACAGCTCGAAGAACACACGGACAGTGCTGCTCCGGGGTCGTGCAACGAAAAGAAGGTTAAATGTTCAAGGATGAGAGCATCATAGACAAAAAGGACGCGATCTGAACGTCGTAGCCTTTCTTCCGGCGAACAGGAAACCGCCACGAACGACACATAACGCATTCAAAATGTTCGCTCGACACGTCAGTTCGGCCTCGAGAGAGACTGACATACGAACAGGCCTGTCGCTTTTACAACTCGAGTATCTCAACACAAAATGAGAAACAGAGAAACGAGCAAGACCGAGAGATAAACCCGAGAGATTTCAACGAGTTGATAAAACTGGTATTAAATATGGAAACAGTATAAATGTTCGGATGAGAAATTGGAAGATTTTTAATCATCGGAACCTTTGCGATTTTCCTCGATTTTCCTGCCTTCCTTCAGCTCCTTTTGAATGAACGCATTATTATTCTCTCTCTTTCTTTCTTTCTCTCTCTCTCTCTTGAGATTAAAACGTTTCAGTGATAATTTCAGTTTGCAGACTCTTTCGTGGTCTAGATAAGATCAGCATAAACTCGTAGGAGTTGTTCGCTGTAATCGTGAAATGCACGCGCGCATACATGCATATATCAACGCTCGAAAGTTTAGAATCACTTCTGCGTATGTTCAGAATTTAGGGAGAAGACAAGTTAAAATAAATAATGACAACAATTTACTTCGTATTTTAACTTCGATAAGTTTCTTCTATTAATACTTTATCCCGTCATTAGGTAATTAACTTTCTAAAAGTAAATACAATTTTCGGCTACGAAATATTAAAATGTTAAAAACTTACAGATAAAACTATAGGTGAGCGACAGTATTATGTCAACAATCAGATGATCGAGATGCAAATTAACAGATGTAGTCAAATTTCAATAAAACGTCGAATAAGAGATACTAAACTTTTGACTAATATTTACTTTATAATATTACTATATTACCGAGTAATATATACTTTACCGTAAAATTTATCGACTTTCAACGAATTAAAAAAAAAAAAAATAACATATTGCTCTTTGGACTTCGAGGAACGAAAAATGACAGTTAGCAGACTCAAAGGCTTGGAAGTATAAATCGTGGATCGCTACCATTGGCAGAATCAATCATTAACTGTCTTCAGAGATAAACACAAACGATCGAGACACCCCTTGCATTTATTCGTGCGCAGGAAGTCGATTATCGCGCCACCATGCATCGCATGCAATGATCAAGAAAATTATGTTCAATAATAAGAGGGACAACCGGCGATTTAGCGACTCTTTAAAACCTTTAATAGTTAACCTTTTTCGCGTTGTAAGATGCAATCTATCGCGGCACTGTCATTAAACGTACAATTGAGAATTAATCTATTGTCTTCTCTTTTTTACTGTATTCTACACTGCATTATGGATATATATATATATTCTACGTATAAATTTTTTATTACATATACAGATGTGTCTATTATATATATATATATGTAGACACATCTGTATCTTGCTTATTTATATGTAATAAAAAATTATATGTATATTATTGTGTGTATATATGTATGTGTATATATATAACATATAGCATTATGTATGTATCTATATAAATGTAATACATACTGTGTGTATGTATGTATGTGTTATATATATATATAATATATAGCATTGTGTATGTATCACGTACAAATAAGCAAGACACAAATGTTGTCAAACAATTTTGTTTGTGTGTGTGTGTGTGTGTGTGTACACACACACAAAATTGGTTGACAACATTTGTGTCTTGCTTATTTATACGTGATAAAAAATTTATACGTAGAAACATAATCATCGACGAAAGATAAAACTCTTCCATTCTCCCAATAGCAGAGCTATATCTTATTAGATACGATAATTATGCTTTTCATAAGAAAACCGACATTCGATCTTTGTTTTAGCAGATCTTCTCAGAAAACTACCAACTGTACGACCGATTAATAACAAAACGTGTCGGCGTAATTCAATGATCTCAGTGTTTGAACCGCTTGTACGAACACTTGCCGAACAAAAGTATCGCTCGAGAAATGATCGTGATTGGAATATTCATTAAATCCGAAGAGAAGAAAATTGTCATTTCCGAGTTAAACGAACGTCACTGGCGGACTTTAATATCACGCTAATGGGAACGTAATTACACGACAGCAAAACTCTTACCACTTTCGTGATTAGCAAACAGAAAACAGGCTCCAACAGACGTAACTTCGTCACTTCGCGAGGAACTGCGCAGCCAAAGAATGACTCGTTTCCCTGATTCACCGAACGCTTGAATTATATTTTCAAGCACCGCGCGGTGTCGCAACGCGGGACTTTCACGAAACGAAAATGTTTGAAAATGTATCGTCGTCCACCCACGCGACCTGGTCACGCACGAGTGAACACACCGAGGCACCTACAAACTTATCTATCCAGTGTGCACACCAGCCACGAGAGCACGTGTTCCCTTGCACGAGAGAGAGAGAGAGAGAGAGAGAAAAATACTCTTCGATTTTCGTTCGTGTTTTTTTTTTTCTTTTTTCCTGAACGTGAATTCGAGAACGCGATTCATCGACCAGGTTTCCTCTCTGACAACAGGTATAACTCGCGAAATGAGACAGCGTTGAAAATTTAAAGGAAAAGAAACTTTTTAACGAATTTTTGAATACAACGAGAGCCAATTATTATGTCGAAAGTACTTGTCGAAAAAGGATGAACAAAAAATTTGAAACAGCAAAGAAAATTCATAATAAATTCTTATTAAGACATTTTCCATAGCACAATATTAATTTTAATCTCGACCGAAGTTTGACAATTTGTAACAAGAGGACTCTGTGAATTTTCTTCCTTTTGTTCGTATTTATAGTATTTATTTATGTATGTACGACACTCGTATTCAACTTTTGTCCAATCTTTTTAAACCTCCGTATCTGTGAATGAACTGTCCCTGTCTTCTTCGCGAGGATTTATCAAACCCGACCTAGCAAGTTTTTATTTCCTGTTAAATAACGTGGAATAAATATAACCCTGTTCAATTTCGTATAACAGAGCAAACGGTTTTTCTGTTGTTCCTTTCCCTATCGGACCTGTCCACTCGTTTTCTTTTCACGTGTAAATGTATGAGGACGCGCGAACGTCCAATTGTGTTCCCACAATTGCACGTCGTTGGAGCGCGAACTTTATAAAATGTAACAAGACCCCTTTCGTGTGCATCCTTGCAAATAACACTACTTTTGTTTTCATCCTATTAATTTGTGTATTCGGAACTTAGAGAAATATATATAAAATTCAGCCTTTATATTTCTTTTCAGAATAAGCACGATGTTTCATGCATTAATATCAAAATTAATACATCCACGTAATCTAATACAAAAAAAAAAAAAAAAAAAAAATTAATTTATGAATAAATACACATAGTAGAAATGAAGATTTAGTTTACTGTTTGACGATGCCAGAAAGTTCCTCTGTTTTCATCAAAGATTTCACCTAGTTAAATCGATAATAACACAGAGTTCTCATAACACTTAAAATTAATTGCCAGCCGAATCCCCACACGAAGTTCGATTCAATGGAACTGGGACCCGATACTGAATCATACCGCACACATTCCCATGCACGCGCACGCACAATCGAAAGAACATCCGATTCGCGACCTTGCCAATCTACTAACCAGCCTTGGTTCAGCGAAATCTGACTTCGTGATCGATCCTAGATCTTGCTTTCAGAGCTCGTGCCCTCGAGAACCGGTCGCCTTAAATGCACCCTTCCTCTTCATTCAGCATTGGAAACCACCCACGTTATCAAAAAGAGGGGAAGGAAGGAACCATTGTGAAAATGATAAATTTGCACCGAAGCAAACATACTCGTTACATGATACGTAACAATAAACAAACAAAAAAGAAAAAGAATTTCAAGTTACTTTCTAAAACACTTGCAAACGATGTTACACACACGATGTGCGAGTGATACGAAATACAATTATCCACTTGTCGGTTTTTCACGAGATATTCGATGACGGCAGAGAAACGCGACCGTCGAGCCGGAGCATACGATCCACACTATTCCCCTCGTGAGTCGTGTGCTCGTGAGTTCCTCCGTCGCGGACGGCCTACGCGTACGATCTCGCGGGACAGTGCGAGCTTGTCTCGTGCGATGCACGCGATAGCGCGCGAGCGCATGCGTTTCACACGTTTTCGTCTGCGCGTCGAGAACTAGCACCAGCCTAACGCGAACGCGTTATGCTCCCTCTGATCGTATCGACGACAGGGTGGAAATGAACCTTTAACCTCTTGCGACGTGCCTCACGCGCGTCGAGAATTGTTTGTTCCAAAATTGCAATATTTTCTCAGTTTTAAGTATATTTGAGTATAACTCAGGCAAAACAAATAATAAATTTATTACTTTTCAACAATTTCTATCCAGTGATGTCATACCGACGAGTTTAAAAAGAAAGCGGCGAATTGTTGTGTACGATTTGGTCACTCGTTAAGGTCCGCAGTCAGTTGCCAGCGCAAGTGGTTAACCTCTTGCGCTGGAATGACGTGCCACACACGTCGAGAATTGTTTGTTCCAAAATTGCAGTGTTTTCTCAGTTTTAACGTATACTTAAGTAAAGAAAAATGGGCGAAAC
>NW_025110663.1:66536-150775 GCF_011392965.1 Frieseomelitta varia
CACGTCGAGAATTGTTTGTTCCAAAATTGCAGTGTTTTCTCAGTTTTAACGTATACTTAAGTAAAGAAAAATGGGCGAAACAAATAATAAATTTATTACTTCTCAATAATTTCTAATATCCAGTGATGTCACACCGACGAGTTCAAAAAGAAAGCGGCGAATTGTTGTACACAGTTTGGTCACTCGTTACGGTCCGCAATCAGTTGCCAGCGCAAGTGGTTAACCTCTTGCGCTGGAATGACGTGCCACGCACGTCGAGAATTGTTTGTTCCAAAATTGCAGTGTTTTCTCAGTTTTAACGTATGCTTAAGTAAAGAAAAATGGGCGAAACAAATAATAAATTTATTACTTCTCAATAATTTCTAATATCCAGTGATGTCACACCGACGAGTTCAAAAAGAAAGCGGCGAATTGTTGTACACGGTTTGGTCACTCGTTACGGTCCGCAATCAGTTGCCAGCGCAAGTGGTTAACCTCTTGCGCTGGAATGACGTGCCACGCACGTCGAGAATTGTTTGTTCCAAAATTGCAGTGTTTTCTCAGTTTTAACGTATACTTAAGTAAAGAAAAATGGGCGAAACAAATAATAAATTTATTACTTCTCAATAATTTCTAATATCCAGTGATGTCATACCGACGAGTTCAAAAAGAAAGCGGCGAATTGTTGTACACGGTTTGGTCACTTGTTACGGTCCGCAATCAGTTGCCAGCGCAAATGGTTGTTAATCTCTTGCGCTGGAATGACGTGCCACGCACTTCGGGAACTTTTTGTCCCAAAATTGCAATATTTTCTCAGTTCATTTACATATAACTCAGGCAAAACAAATAATAGATTTTATTTACTTTTCAACAATTTCTATCCAGATGATGTCATACCGACGAGTTTAAAAAGAAAGCGGCGAATTGTTGTATAACGGCTTGGTCGCTCGTTATGGTCCGCAATCAGTCCGCCAGCGTACCGTGGTTAAAACACACGGCGCAAACATGGGGAAGAGAGGGATATGTGAAACGTTGGCCCGATTGCAATAGGTACAAGTACTTCTATACTTCGTACGATTGGAGGAAACTTCGAAGAGCAAAACACTTTTGATCGAGTTAACAGTATCACTTTTGTTACAGTTTGAAGGGGAATGTGAACAAAGCACACACGATGATTTCACAATGTGTGACGTGATTTGCACATGCTGAATTAACTCTGTTCTATAGTCGGATACGAAGAATTTTTACGGACAATCAAAATTATACGAAACGAAGATGCCGATGAAGTGAAGGAAAGTCATTATATGAGCGTGAACAATCCATGGATCACTCACTCTTGGATCATTGCGATCGATTTTAAGAGAATCTGCTTTATCGACTGCATTACTCTGTACTCTGTAGAAACAATTTTTATGCACAGATCACGAGTTAATTTCAATACGGGTCATTTCATAAATTATAAGAAAAATAGACTATAAGCCTCACGAGCAATTGTGCAAACAATGAACCACGAACAGTAGTGGGTCACTTACAGACAATTCGTTACAGGAGGCATGGATCACTTGAACGATTCGTTACAGTCGGGTAGATAACTTCACCGATTTGTCACGCTATCGTAAGTCGAGTTTATTAATTTTTCGTCGAAATTTAAGTTACTTAAACTCGCAAGAGAAAGCAAAATTTCGTATTAGAAAGTCACCACAAAGTGATGTGATCTTCTGGCATGGCGTTACGAGTCACCATCGATCATAATCGTGACTTAACAGAGACTGATGTAACAAAATTCCAAAAATTTGTCAAATCAGAATCATTACCTGAAACGGAACAATTATTTCGAACGAATAACATACATTCATTGATCTGATCGGATTTTAAATGAATGTTAACGAAATCATTTAACATTTTATCGATATCCTGTCGTTTATCTTCGTCTGTGCTCGCGAAGATTCGTACAAGCGCGAGTAATTCACACAAATTACTTGTCAATGGAACACCAGGGTGGTGAGAGACTACATTTTATCACTTGTATCCTTATTAATTCTTTGCGTCGGTATGACTCGCTTACAAGAGGGAACGTGTGAGCGTATATAAAAAGGACTTTAACATCATTATGCCTCTGATGTCGATTGTATGCTTTTTTTCACTTACGACAAAGTAGTTTTAACCTGCGCTGGAATGACGTGCCACCGCACGTCGACAATTTTCTGTCCTAAAATTGCAATATTTTCTCAATCTTAAGTACATTTGAGTATAACCAAGGGAAAACAATTAATAATAAATTTATTAACTTCTCAATAATTTCTATCCAGCGATATCCCCCAGTCGTATCGACGAGTTCGAAATGAAATCGACGAATTATCGCATTTGGTCACTCGTTATGGTCCGCGATGTCAGCTGCCAGCGCGAGTGGTGAAAAATAATAAATCATCCGTTCTCGATCTTCCGATTTTCACTGGAAAATTGATTTCATACAGTTCAGGAATATCGAGGACGGAACCGCGGACATTTATATCGCTGTTAAACTGGAAAATTGGTTTCATATAGTTCAGGAATATCGAGGATGGGATCGCGGACATTTATATCGCTGTTAGAAGTCTAGAACGGCCACGAAGACAGTGGCGCTATTTCGAACGTTATTACGCACTACGGATTCATGCGCGCGTGGTGTAGAGTACGTGTGTCAGGGGAGAAATATTTTTCATGCTGCCTGTTTGCTCTTAGAACGTTGCCTTCTCAACCTCCTATTTGCTTGCTCTATTTGGATGGCTCTTCTCACCGGTAGGGACAAAGACAGAGAAAATAGGAGGAGGAGGAGGAGGAGGAGGAGCAGGTGCATTGGCTCTTGCTTAGTCCTCGGCAAACAGGAATTTTTGAACAAACAGCAATATCGCGCGCAGGTGTGTGTATAGCGTTGCTCTTGCCTACCGACTACGTATTTGCAATTTTTAAAATTCAACTTCCTCAGTATCGGATATTTTTTGCTCTCACGGTATTAAACATAACGTTACAGTGTTTTATTTATTGTTATAGCATCGATGACACGACAGACGCAACCACTCGTTTAAATTCGTATCGTGTAAAATCATGTATTATATGTAGAGGAGAATTATTTCGTTCGGGGTCGCCGGTTTTCTCACCTCGGCTCGTAAATGCGCGGGCGAGAACGAAAGATAAAACCAGAAGAAAGCAAGGCACAGCAAGAATTCATTCACAAGTACTACATCTTTACGAAAACATCAAATCTCATCGTCCCTCTTCTCTTCCCGCTAATTCACACTTCGCACATTCATAAAACGAATTGCGCAAGAAAATCCATTCTAAACGCACATATATATAACGCGTACGCATATGCCCGTGAGTGTATCGAAGGGATATCGCGAGCACCGGCTAGGCTAGAGCCGGATTATTATACGTATGATGTATCGGTATGCCTCGAAACCTGCAAGACAATTCAAGCCAGTCGAACCAGTTAAGCATGCTCGTTGTATCGGACACCCACGTAAATGCATAATCGCCTACGAGCGAAGGTACATTGTTTCCTCTCTTCGAAAATAGAAGCTGGCTATTATACGCATCCCCGCGACTCTTTGCGTCTTCTCGTCATCAATGCGTCGCGTTGAAGTTTGCCTCGCTCGGGCTTAAAATAAGAACGGGCACATTCGTGCAGGTGCAACGCGACAATGCACAACAAACTGCAGGTATACGACCGTTCTCATGCACGGATGTGCACACAGACGTGAGGCACAGATGCATCCCACACGCCGCTGTGTTTGAACTTTCTCGTTTACGGACAAGTACGTATTAGGTAATATTGTAATTTTAATTCAAATCTCACGTAGCCTCTTATTACTTTACGTTGTTCCGTCCAAGAGATCGAGATATAAATAAATTGCTAAAGAAGCTTCGCAGTTAGATCACATTTCTTAACGTTTTCTTAACATCTTTGAACGTGTTGCGAATTTAATTCGCATAGAGGACGATCTTGCGGATCGATTCGATATCTTTATATAATTATTTGACATCTCCTTGTATAATTTGAACGTCTCGTATTAAATTTTGAAGATCGTCCTAACAACTCGTGCGTTATTGCTCAATCTCTTGGAATGACGTGCCACGAGCACGTCGAGAACTTTTCGTCCCGAATTGCGACATTTTCTCAGTTTTAAGTATATTTAAATGTAATCCGGGCAAAAAACAAATGATAAGTTCGTTACCTCTCAATCATTTCTATCCAGTGAGTATCACATACCGGCGAGTTCAAAGGAAGAAGAAAGCGACGAGTTATTGCATACGGAGTCCGGTCGCTCGTTATGGTCCGCGAACCAGTTGCCAGTGCAACTTTGGTTGCATTTGAGTAATATTGCAGGTTTAATCGATATATCTTGTCAATGATCTCGCATCGATCGTACTTCTCGAAGACACGAAGATTGAAAGGTTATAGTTAATTGTTCGTTGCTATTAGCTGTTCCCAACGAGTTTATTTTTCAAGTCGATAAATTATTGAACAACTCGCGACAAAAGACGCACGACAATTCGCGAGGGCAATTCAATTATATCCAGGATATACGTGCAATATAACGTCCTTGTTTTCCGGAAGAGACTTATAAAATCTATTGCGTCACAGATCTGAACACAAACTATGTTGTACGACCGATTAACTACCACGCGTCTCGTTTATCTCTGTTTCCTAACATGCCGATTAACTGTTCCATATTTCCGTTGCGAAATGTTTGCCTACCAGGCAACCTAAATTGTAATCCCCAACTTGTTTCCAGGCGAGGATCCATTAATTTAAAAGAAAAAGAAGGAGATGCTAACGATAAACTAAAATTCGAAAAATTATCTCGTTATTAGAAACGTCGTTTAGTTCAACTATATTTGAAACCTCGTTTCAAATATACTTGATATATTTTTCGCTGTGGAACCATCTTACCTAACTCGCATCCCTTACAACACTGACAATCAATTAATTCACGTGTTCCGTAAATTGCTAAATTGTCAGGGGCAATTATTACCGAAAACAAATCCAAATATATACCACTTGACACGCGGTAGATAAGCAACAACAAAAAAAAAAAAAAAAAAAAAAAAAAGAGGTGGCATTTGGCGTTTTACAGTGCGCGGCCATTAATTTTAGGACGCGTCAATTAGTTAGAAGCAACTAGTGGAGCGTGAGCCTATATAAGTCTGGCAACAGCGCGCCACTTGAATGTTCATTGTAAGCACGTAGCTCGTATGTGCCCCCGAGTGTCGTGTGAGCTGCTCATGGAGAGGCCAGCTTTTTACAGTGACACACGTGCTCCCCACTAACTTTATTTCTGACGACAGAGTCCGCGATTCGAGGAGTCATCGGCACGGGAATACTTCCTTTTTCGCTAGCGGGGAGCCGAATTTACTGCAACTACGCACCCGGTTATCCCTGGCCCCTTACCCGGTTCGCATTTAAACGCGCATAACTGAGATTAGGCGGCAACTGTTTCTCCCCGGCGGCGCAACCGAGCCAGTTCATTATGCAGCAGCTACACTACTAGCCCATGATTTTGCAACGGGACGCAAAAGTATTCGCGCGTATTCTTCCACAGGATGTTATATAATGGCACAACGGCCTCGACCGTTATAAACAATCATTCGGAAAGCGATCGACGAGCTCTTTCTTTTTTTTCTTTTTTCTTCTTCACCTGTTGGGAGCGGTTAACCTTGAATTTTAATTTTACTCGAGAAAGATAAGAGAAAGTTAAAAGATGCATTTCCATTTATTTCTTATTCTTACAGCGACTTCGTGATGATGACAAGACGAGAGATGCGAGAAGAGTGTTCCCTAACTCTAAATCGTTAAAATCGTTATTTAGGAAGACTGAAGAATTTGAAGATTAGAATCGTAGACATCCAAGACACACCAGCCATCAGTAGGATATCTATCACCAAAACCAGAGATATTTACATAATAGTCGCGTTGTATAACTTCCATAATTAATCGTATTTGTTCATCTAACGAACGAAGTTAAATAATATTGCAAAAAGATTTGCATTGGTTGAAGGTTAACGGAGATAAAACGTTATGTATTGAAGGCTATTGAACGCCACGTTAACTTACATACGTATGTGTATGCATATCTACGATAGAGAGGAAAAGTAAAGTGAAACAGGTTTTTAGGAAAAGCGAAATGACGTCCAGGGAATAATAGGTTATATCGAATTACGTATATTGTCATTATCAACTACTAATTGCCATTTGCGGTTGGACACGCGTGATATGCTTGCTGATGGTCAGTATCCCATCTTTTTTTTTTTTTTTTTTTTAAGTTCTTTGGGATAGCAACTAGTAGCTCCATATAGTATTTTCAATTATCTGAAAACTGATTGTTATTTATCTAAACAGGCAGGAAGCAAAGCTCCGCTTGCTAATAAGTCTCGCATCGGGCCGGGAGAGATTTTAGATTGCCCGGGCCAGGCAATTTTAACGTCCACCGGGACTGAGAGCAATAAACAGAAGAGAGACGCGCGAAGAAAACCACGTGGCCGCGTAGAGAAACTATGAAAAATATTATGATGAAGCGCACGCATCGCGCGAACGAAAACAAGGTATTTTTTGTGTATTTTTTTCGCTCGCCCATCTATGAATATTCAATCGTAGGCAATCGTTTGATGTACATCGGTGTTGGTTTCGAAAGGTACAAATTAGTACCTATTTGTTCCCTTTCACTGTCTCAACCGGTTCATCTACGTGTGGAATAATAAGAGCGAGCGGCAGCATTTTTAATAAACCAGCGAAATACCGCCCGGCCAGTGTGACATTTCAATCCGCACTTTTACAAGAGAAAGCACGCCCACGCGCGAATAACAGGTCCTGTACACAATCTAGTAGACACTCGATATCAACTCGGCCGCCGGTTTATAAAGCCATGCATCACTGGGGGGGGGGGGGGGGCATAAATTACCATATTAACTAACCGCGTGGAGGTGTCCCAAAATCTCGAGTCGAGACGAGAATTAGAATTTTATTAAATCGATATCTCACAGGTGTCGCGCGTGCACCAACGCGGGAGCTACCGGATCGAACATGATACAAGGCGTGCCGATTACGACAAATGCGCCTCAATCCTGTGGCAAAAACATACGGTTTACTTTTTTGGTACAGTATTCATGAACACATGCAGCCGCGTTACATACGTCTCTCGGGCCTTCATACTGTCGTTTTACGACTTAATGCTTCGCATGCGACCGGGCATTTATAACCTAAATGGAGTCGAATTATTCTTTCGTCGAGAGTTCGTATGGATTTCGTACAGTTATTGAAAATTCATATAGTACGTGTAACACACGAATATAGTGTAGTGAATATTATATATAAATAGAAGAGAATATATTGTAAATAAATTATTAATCTCACGGTAAGTTTTACCGGCATGTTACGACGAACTGAGAATCCCCCCCAGCATGATTCACGAACGAACTCGCGTTGCTTACAAATTTTTTGTTGAACGAAGACTACACAGGCGTCGCGAAACGATACTCGGGTGAATCGAACGAAAGAAGAAAGGAGAAGGACATATAGACGATGCACCAAGAACGCGGAACGAGCACTGTTCTGATGCTGACGCTGCACGACACGGGGCGTTTCGTCGTTTCGCACGCAACTGTGCCGATGCCAATTACCGGGAACAATGATCGACTGTGTCGCAACGGAACCAGTCGCACAGAGTCAATTCCGTATTTTGAGCAACGTTTCCACTGAGGCGAGCACAAATATTTTTTTACAAATAATCTCGTCTATACTGCTCTATGCTAAAACCATCATCGATTTAAATGGAAAGAAATCATTCTATCCTACACCAACGACAGATATTTTGCGTTTTAGGTTTTGGACACAACCTCGTTATCGAAGGGGTGAAACCGCTTCCGTTTTCTGATTGAACGCTGCCACCACGGTTTCAAGCCGCGCCGCACGGATCAAATATAGAGGAACATCTGACAAGCACTCACGAAAACTTACACTTAATCAGGATGACACCGTTATGCAGTTCCTCCATCTCGCGGAGGCGAGCGATCCACGTCGCGTTTCGTCCTCCAGGTTAAAAAAGCCACTGTCCAAGCCGAGTGTATGGTTGGCCGTACGTTTCGGTTTCGGGCAACGTGTTCACCGATCGGAGCCGAAGAGGCCAACATACGCGTCGGCGCACGCTCTCGGCGTTCCAGTCGGGAGAGTTGAGGAACGACACTTCCCGACCCGCCAGTGGAACACAACCACGGCTGGGGTAAAAATTACGGAGCGCACGTGGTCCGTGCGACCGGTCGCGGGCGTAATTAATATTGCAGCGTGCACCGATAAGAACGCGTCGTACGCGACAAAGAAACGCCACTAAAATCAAGTATAAACATGGCCGTGCGCGCGCGTCTCTCTGGCTCTCCGTGGCCCGCGGACCCGTCGTCACGCACTGAGGGAGGTTGCATGGAAACGAAGGGCACGGAGGAATGATAGAGAGCCCCAGCAAGAAGGAGAGAGACAAACGGAGAGCGAGAGAGAACGATCAAGGCTACGGCCGACCGAGTGAAAGAGAAAAACCCGTCGAGAAAGAGAGAATGCAACGGAGGGTGCTGTAACTTATGAACGAGAGAGAAAGTTAGAGAGAGAGAGAGAGCAAAGGAGTGGACAGGCCGTGTGTGGAAATGAACTGGCAGAAAAAGAGGCCAGTATGCAGCTTGCAGGCAAACAAGGATAAAAAAAGAAACAAAAGAAGAAAATCGGACAGAGAGGTAGAATGAAAGAGTGGGCCATTCTGTGTTGTATGTTCTGAAACGGACGGAGGGAGAGAGAAAAGGAAGGAGCAGATAAACGGAGGCACAATCGACATAGAGTAGGAGGAACAGAGATGGACGCAGAGTTTGTTCGGAAGTTTGTTCAAACGGCCGGCACGCGGCGCCACTTTCAACGTTTCAACTCTCCATCACAGCTTGTGCCTTTGAACCAATTCTAAGTAAAAATGCGATTTTTCTGACCTGGACTGTTGTTAAGCATGGAAAACGAGTAGGTAGCTGGACCCTAAGGGTCCTTGCGAGCTGGAAAGCTGCGGGTCAAAAAAGACATTTCGGTGAGTTCTTGGAAAAATTTTGCAGCGTTAACACGGAAAGAAGGGGAGAGTGGGACGAGTCACATTTTAAGAGAGAAAAAATTTGTACTTGCATCTGAAAGTATGTGAAATATGTCATTATTTAAAACGTCAAACTCCCAATGCGATTATGTATCAGTGTATTTTCAACTATATTTATGCATACTGACATTACCGGATTTGTCGGTTTCGGTTCTAGATATTTTCACAGACTAGCGGTCACCAGATCAATCTCGCGTTAAAAAGTGCTCGTTCAATTTGTGCACGCCGCTAGAAATCTTAATACAATTACATAAGAAGTGCTATACCATATTATTGAGATAATATATATAATTTATAAATATAATAGAAATTAGCTTGCAAATAAAAATATTTACTAATAAAGAAACAAATGAAACAACAAGACAAATAGAACGATGATATAAATTATCTGCAATTCAAAAATCAGCGTAAAGATATTGATACACAAGTGATTCTTATGTAAGTGAAATACGATGCATTTCGGAAGTCGAAAAACATTTTTTTTTTTTTTTTTTTTTGGAAGAAAAAACACATATTACCAAAGAAAGTACATTTAATGAGAAAATTTAATTACGTCCCTGAGAATTTCCTTCAACTTAGATTTTAACAACGTTACGTCCGATAACTCGTGTCAAGTTAAATATAAGTTGTTTTCATTTCCAATTGAAATAAATTCCCCTCTCGCAAAAATAAATGAAGGCTTCCTGTTCTACAAAATTCGAACGCCCGAGAAAATTCTCTATAATTTACAACGAAAGCACGTGCTTTTGTCCTGCGTCGACAATGGTTGACGACATTTTCATCGAGATCTCGAAAGAGAATCGACGTCGTATGTAGGCTCGTCGTCGATAGCACAGTGAATCGGGAGAGCGAGGCCGAGCTAGTTGGCCGAGCAAAAGGGAAAACACTGCCGTGTTGTGCAGCTCTAATGAGAGATGGCGACGCGGTTTGTTTTCCTTTCTTGGTTGGCACGTATTCAAAGAGCAGCCGGTTATATATGCTCTCTCTGTCTACATACGCGCGTATTACCGTTTCAGAATCATGCGTCCTCCGTTAAATCTATGTTTGTAGCTTCTACCACAGCGGTGATGGCATGTGCTCGACGTACACTCTTCCCCCTCCCCTTTGCTCGCTGGTCAAGACTGAAACCAGGACTAGATCTTACAATTAGTACGCATCAGAATCCCCCGACTACGAGAAGTTTTCACGTCGGATCGTATATCCTTTCGTAAGTTCCGCGTTCAGGACGGCTTCTTCATCATGACGCAGATCTCTCAGCACGCGAAATTTCGATGTGAGTTCTGACAAACACCGTCTGTCATTCAATAAAAAACCACGTGTACACTCTTGATTCTTTCTCTTGTATATCTGGCTATGACGTTGTTTATCAATGACGATGCCGATTGTGCCTTGAACGCGAAAGGAAACGAACGACCGCTTTATTATCGAGGCGCGTTCTTTCTCTTCTGTTTTTACTCGTCCCGAGCGTACGTCGTCGGCCATCGTGGTCCCCATTTTGCTACGCGAGTGTATTGTGATACGCAAGAATTTCCTTTGTGTGTCGTCATCACTATGACCACTAAAACTACGTTGTTACTTTTCTATTTCTTTCATAACGTGTTTAGTTTACGTATTGCAATAATTACTGCTGCTCAGTTATCAACTTATTGCGATTCTCGTTGTTACTTATCGTTCTCTATTAGTGGCAGTATAATTCACAATACGTATTCGAGTATCGTGGCAAGAATTGACTGCGTCCGTCAAGGATTTACGCGCGATCGCGCGTTGCGCGCGCAACCGATTTTCGCATTCGTCCGTTGCCGTTCTTTCTCATCTATATTTTACATCTGTATAAATTAACTAACACGGCGAACGTGATGCGATTTCATTTAGCCGTATCGAATAAATAAATTTTTCGTCTCGTTTAAAACAAAAAAAAAAGAGAGAAAAAAACGTTCGTCAGACTTACACCTCGATGCACACGAGCGATTCAGAAAAATGCGCAATGGAATATGCATATTAGCGCGCTCCTATTCGTATGCTCCCGCACTATTAAAAATCAAGCGCGGATTGTTACTTCTTCCCTTATATTTTGTTCTTCTACCGTTCTTTTTCTCATTGTTCCCTCAACGCGTGGTGGCAATCGGTCTACGTCTAACCCATAACTCTGAGACACGACATTCCCTCCCCCTGAGACCGACGTAATAAGCGTTTAATAGGAATCATTACCACGACCACGGCGATAATAATCGCGAGTCATGCAGGTAGTCACGAGGATTTTTCCCTTCCATTTTGTGGATGCCTACAGGGACCGAGAATCTCACTTGCCGGTTCATTCAGCTACGAAAGGAAAATGGGAAACTCTTTACCGGTCGCAAATATTCAGCCCAAGCTGGATGGCAGTAAGTATAACACGAATCACCGAAACCTAAGCCTGTTTTTCTCATGTACGGAGGATTTTGAAATTGCCCCGCGACGAGAATTCAAAGTATTTTCAACTCGAACTTCTCGACAGAAATAAAAAAAAAACGAAGCTCTAGTTGTTAAAGCTGATATTTGGCAAAATGATATGATTATATATTTCGTACTAATATAAATATAAAATCATACTTGCTCGGGAGAAGCGGAAACTTGCATTCGGATCACGATGCAACGAATGTATTCACCGGTGACTGTCACTTTTTCTTAATTAAACGTTGATGATTTCATTATGAAACGTGTTTTATCGAGAACGTAAATGTACTAAAAATGTATGCATGAGGCTCGCCGAGAGAACACTGGGAACGTGTTGTTCTCTGCGCACATGTATAAAAATACCGACAAAAAAAGAGTCTCGTTTGTATCATTTATCAATTGCGACATTGCCGCGCCAGTCGACCTCGAGTGTAAAGAGATATGGGACAAATAATTTTTCATACGTCGAAACGAAATCACAATCGTCATGTTTTTATTATCGAGAAAGAGAGAGAGAGAAAGATAATTACATGTTTATTTATTTTTGTAAATATCTTCGATGGAAAACGATCGAGATAACTTGTACCTTGAGAAAAGTGGTTGCAGCTGGTGAAATCGGAAAAGGGAGACTATGCCAGAAACGAATTGTACATACTGAAATAGCACACAGAATGCAGAAATAGCGTATCACTATTATTAACGACTGTGACGAAAATTGGAAGAAAAATGAGACACGCCTATTGTCGACCGAGCTTATTAATCGATGTATTATAAATTGCGTCTCGTTTGAAATGTAGCTTGCGCACGTAACAAAATTAAATTTAACTCGAGGAGGAATTCGAATTTTGCATAATACGGTCATATTCTTTAAACTGAAACTCGCTGACTGTCACTTTTGATAATAAGAGTGACTTGTTTCGTACAACTATCTATTTAGGCTATCAAAATATATTAGACGTATCGCTTTATAATGAGCGGGAGCATTACACTGACACCCTAAACGCAACGTGTGACAAGAGCGGAAACGGAAATGAACGGCAGCAGTACTGCACTTCGTCCAACGTACGCCATCATCTTTGCCGGAATATTTATCGTACGTTCTTCTCGAACCGTTTCGTTATCAGCGAAAATGCATACGCCTCCCGATAAGAACAAAAACAATAGGCCGATTTTATTCCGTATCGCGAACGTATTACAGCGTTCTCGCTGTTCCGTTTCTTGGAACGTAAATCGTGAAAATACGCGATACTACAAAGCTGGGGGCTGAACACGCGTTTCATTGTCGTCCATTGTCTGAAATCATTTCTCGCTAACTGCTCGAAATCGCTCTCTTCGTTTTTCGTTAATTTCTTTTTTCCAGGTATATTCTGCAACAGATGCGAGATGAATTCCCTACCATAATGGCCAACGTGCATTACAAAGTACTGAAAAAGAAATGGTCGAACCTGTTGCAGCAGTACAAAGTGAGACAAGACAGACACGCCTTTTATTGCCCTAACCATTAACCACTATTGCTCGCGTTGATCCCGTGCATGAGTTATACATCGCTTCACCCTCGTTTGTGTTCATTTCAGCGTGAAGCATAATAAACTCGTTTCCCTTACTGCCTAAGATAACCGCGTGGGACCGGCGGCCAATCACGATGACACTCTGCGCGTTAAATCGCCGAGAATTCACATAAATCCGACACGATGCTTCCACGCTTCGATTTCGTTCGACATCACCTGCAATTCTTCCTTTCGACAAGACGCAATGATTGTAATATTATAAAACAGGAAAACGAGAAGGGCATCGCAATATGAAACGAATTGTGAAATTAATCGTATAAACGTCTGAATGATTAGAATTTGTACAAAAAAAGTTGTCGAAGTCTCTTCCAGAATGATATTTCTACAACCAAACATAGATATCATTACTGCATTGTATTTCATACATCATAACCACTGAATCATAGTCTAACGCGTTCTACGAAATTTATTTTGGATCTAAGCTGAAGAAATCAACTCCAAAGAGCCTAACTCTAAGAAATATCAATGCTTTGCATGCCTTCAGACTAAAAGGAAAGGCCTGAAAGCGAAAATTTAATAACTCTCTCTTTATCATAATTTAACGAAAGATTTGAACTCGAATGATCGTGAAAGTTCTCGAAGTCTCTTCCAGAATGATATTTCTACAACCAAACATAGATATCATTATATTTCATACATCATACATCACCACTGAATCATAGTCTAACGGATTCTACGAAATTTATTTTAGTTCTATGCAACTCCGGAGAGCCGTTAGAACAACTCTAAGAAATATCGATGCTTTGCATGCCTTCAGACTAAAAGTGAAGGCCTGAGAGCGAAATTTAATAACTCTCCCTTTGCATAATTTAAAGAATGATCAAAGAGACGGTGATTGCGAAACGTAACACGACTCGTTGTTATAGACCAGCGATTTGTTAAAGGAGCTGAAGAATCCGGTACACGGGGACAGAAATAAGGCAGACGACGTGTCGTGGCCGTTTTACAACGCGATCGACGAGATTCTTGGATACGATCAGGGATCTACGCTGACCAACGACGTGTACATCGATCCCCACGAGTTCCTCTGCGTCTCAGTGACACCGGAGGAGATCACCTCGTCCGTGGACGCGCTTCCTGCGCCGTCTGCCCCGGAAATCGAGCGTCGAACCAACGATTCACTTCCGGAACAGCGGTTAAGCACACTCGGCGCTAATTGCTCGATTGAGATCCAGAAAGTACGACCTAATGCCAGCAGACGTGGCGGTCACTGCGAAAAGTAAGTTCTTGTTTATATGCGAGTTTTTAAAGTAGCTAGTTGCAAGTACCAACGTTGCGAGTGATGTTCAACCATAATCAGATAGTTTTGTCACGGGGCACGTTAACCAAGATAATTATTAAAATATATAAAGTACGTTTAACCGAGCCGAACGAGAATTTTGTTCTGTGAACATCCGTAGAATTATCACCGACAAGCGTAAAGAGCAGACATTCGAATTTACATCAGTTCGATGTCTGATGATACAATGGATGATATCGTCAATGGCTGGTTTACCTCGAACTGTCGAAAGTTGTAAATTTAAAAAAAAAAAAGAGAAAACGTCGTGCGATTTATTATAGAACGAATAAAAGTGGTTCAAATTAATGAATTTTTGAATCGCATACGTAAGGGACACTGCAACATCGTTACTTTCAATTTATTCTCGTTTTTCAGGCAGACGAGCAAAAACTCGGCGAGGAAGAAACGAGTTACGCGGAACGTCGCGATGCCCCGGCCACCACGTGCCACGGAGCTAACAATCGAGAAAGTAACGTCGGAGGCGGATTGTTCCAAAGATTTATTCAGATTACGTGGAAGGAACGTCTCGTTCGATCGAGAAGACAAAGAGAGATCGCAGCGTGACGAGATTCGGCCGAGAAAGTCGCGGAAAAGCCGTGCGGCAGCATTGTTGTACTCGGACGAGTCACGAGCCGATCGTCGCATCGAGCAGATTTTTGAATACATCAAAAAACGAGACGAAGAGAACAGGTCCATCATGGTGCGAGTGATGCACGCCGTGGAGAACATCGCCAATAAGTTGTGACCATTGTTGTGGATATAAAAAAAAAAAGGAGGATGAAATTGTATCCGATCACATTCTTTAAAGATTCACAATATTCGCGGTAAGATATATATACCACTTTTATTTATATTTTTCGTTAAAAGTTGGAACGTGGAGAACGTGCTGAAGATGTGTTCGAGATGAATGGGGATTTCTTGAGAGCAAATATCTTTGGAGAAATTTAAAATGAGAAACGTAAAATTATCAGCGAGCGTAAAGTTTTGTATTGTAGATTAAACATTGAACAGAAACTTGAATTTTATACCGATCATAAAACGAAGATCGAGTTTAATATATACGAAGGACGTTTTCTGAGATGATTTATCATTGAATTGAAAATTGGAAATTTAAAGAGAGTTGTACAACCTTATAAAACAAATCCGATAGAAATAAAAGGATTTCGAATTAATGAATAAAATTACTTAATCATACATGTAAAAAGTACTGCAATCGTAACGATAATTTAACTCATTCAAGCTAAAGTTAATTTACATTAAAGCAGAAGAGAAATCATCAATTGATCGTAGAGTGAATTCGAAGGAAGCATGGGTCAGAGATCGATTACGATACGAATTATTAGACGTTGTCGAAACGAATACCTATTATAAACTATAAAGTTTGTATCGGCGATAACAACAGCGGCGAGTCTCGTCTGATAGTTCGACGCCTTTCTCTTCGTTCTTAACGCGTTTCGATGACTTTTCGCAAGCCTTCCTTCCCGCCAAAAGGTTTCGTATCGCTTTCAGTAACAGAACTGCCATTACTATTGCGGAACGAATAGATTGTTGCACTTAAGGAAGCTTGTTTCTTTCGCCAGTTAGTCCAACGTGTTTTGCCGCCAGAGTATCCGAGCACAACCAAAGTAAAATGCCTTCGATCTACAATGGAGCCTCGAGTCTACTGTTTCAGCTCCTTTCAATTCCATTTGATTCTTTTTACAGATTCCTCCTTCGCATTTCTCGTCTTCATTGTTATTTTCTTCTATTATTTTATCGATTTTTTATATTTCTTAAAGTCTGAAGAATGCTTTCTGATTTTTTTTTTTTTTATTAGAAGAGTTATTTTTGTTTAATTCTACATTTATCGTAATCTCCTGTCTAAAAAAATTATATTCTTACTTTCAATTTACATTTCCAATTGTGTGCTTTCCGAAACAACAATGTATAACAGGAGTGAATCGATAATCGATCGCTCGAGAAAAGATTTCTTTTATTGTCTCCATTATTCTGGGATTTGTTAACTTCAGCTTGAAATTTCGAAAAAAAAGACTCGTACCACTCGGTGGTCACCACAAAGCTGGTATTGTTTCAATCGGGAGGGGTGTCCTCGAGATTAGAGTGGGACCATTTGAGAATCACCATGAGATCCCGGAAACCATATGGTCGAGTGCCTTGAGAGACTGCTCTTTTCTGAACATCTGCCCTATCCACACGATTCTTTGTTTACAATCTTTTGGCGGCTATCGACAGAACCTTCTGTCGTGTGATATATAATATAGCTTGTCGAACACATATAACTACGTACAGACAGTGTGACGAGCCAAAGATCGTTGGTTTTTTTTTTTTTTTTTAATCGAAGAGATGCTTCGAGTAAAATGCTACAGCAACAGTAAGCACATACTATGCATCTGTACAAAATACTTATAGTTTGAGAGTTTTATTCGTGTACATCACACGATATTATCTAATTGAAAAAAAATTTTTCGACTTTGAATTTTAAGACTGATCTTGTGACACATTTTTAAAAAAAATTTTTTTGGAGTAAATGAAGAAAAAAACACAGAATATTCAGCAGTTGGTTCCGTTGAATTCAACTTGAATGAAATGAATTCCTACTACTGTAATTAATACGTCGTATCCCATTGTCAACAATGCCTCTATCTAGATCTGCATTTTCACGAAAAATGAGAAAAATTAAATTGTTTTTACAATCTATATAAAATACAAAATACAGTACGTCTTAACTAGTCAACACTTGGCTTGTTCGAATAAATTAATACCGCAAGCAATATAGATGATACGTGTTTCTCCATTTTCGTGTTCTTCCAATGCATCGCACTGAGGATGCCACCATATTGAGAAATCTGAGCGCAATGTCCAGGCGAAAGCCACGATCAAACGTACGTTCATAACGAGGGAGAAGGAGATGGAAACGGAGGCGGAGATGATGGCAAAGCAGAGAAGGAAGATCGCAGCGGGATGGTGCATGGGAGAAAGAAAGGGAAACAGAAAGAATGAGCTGGGCGGTGCACGTGGTCTTGCATCTGCTTCTCCACCGAGTGACCCCGCGGCTGACCCGTTCCAAGTACCAATAATTAACTCGGTTCGTGCGCCAAATGCACACGAGCGCGCACGGGGCCCAAACGCTTGCGTCATAGCCCGGGAGAGGGCAGCGTTCCCATGAAAGAAAGGCCTGCGCATACTTGTGCAGTTATGCGCGACAAAGGGCCGTGAAACGAATGCACAAAAGGTGCTCGATGGGCCTCCGAATACGGCCCAGCCGAGGGGATTGATCAAGATCGCGGATTGCAGATTGTGTCTTGCGAATATGTCCCATCCGATGGCGCTCGAAAAATAACTAACTCTACTCGCCTCTCGAGAAAAAAATTTCTTCGTCGATTTTCTTCCGAAAATTCTAATGTACCGGTTGCAACATGGATATATTTTTGCCAATCGTTTTGGCAAGTTGGCGACGTGTACTGCAGAGTAACAATGAGCTTTCTTAAATTGTAATAATTCTTAAATGTAATGAAGCTGTGTAGCTTCGAAGTTATGTTCAACAGAATTTATTGGTTGTAATAATTCCAAATATTTCGCCAAGGTGGAATAATATAATAATATAACAAAAGTATATATAGTACTATCCTTTGAAGTTATGTTCAACAGAATTTATTGGTTGTAGAATAATTCTAAATATTTCACCTTGGTCGTACAGAAACGAAAGTGCTAAAGCCCTCGCATACTTTTCGAAACACCTGTATGGAAGGAGCGGTACTTCTGGACATATTTCTCTCTCTCTCTCTCTCTCTCTCTCTCTCTCTCTCTCTCTCTCTTTCTCTCTTCACTTTTATTTCTTGCTCTCACCGACTTCGTATTCGCAGCACGATAGTCGAGGATCGCGCAATGAGAATTTTTAACACAGCCACAGCCGCCGAGTATAATTAATTCTCGACCATGAGCTGTTCGTGACCGAAGCTTGACCGCAGCTTACACTTTTGTTGCAGTAGGGATTTATTATAACCAAGATAACCGATAGGGAAAAATGTTAAATCGAACGGGCTTTAAATTAATTTCGATTTATTATTATTATCTTTCCGAGTATTTTTGTTTAATATATATTATTTAATTCAAACTCAATTCTTTTTTTCAGAAGTTTTTCTGCTATTGATTTTAGATTATTTTATCTATCCCATAATATCAAACTTTGCGAGATACTTTGCACTTTCTGGGAATAATAGACACTTTTATACTTATTGTTAGTCAGTACTCTACTAGTCATTTTACATTCCCTAAATTTTATACTTTTACTATGCTTTCGACATATATATATTTATACATGTTCGATATATATATTTTTATACTTATGTTCTACTTCATAAATATATATATATATATATATATATTTATTTATTTATTTATGAAGTAGAACATGTATAAAAATTCGCGAATCTTCAATCTTCAAAATATTTTTACGATTAAAAAAGCATGCTGAATAATAATCTGAATTGCGTGGTATAAAATAGAGGTAACAAATGGTACGAATGACTCACCAGTCTTGTTGCTATTGTTCCCGAAAGAATGAAATTTCTTCCAGCCTTTCCAACCCTTTTTCCAGATCATAGCCGCTTTCGTTTTACGCTGACCACCCGCCAATTCTGGAGTGCTAGTCTTGCCTATTCCCCTCCTCAATGATCCCAGTCCGGACCTGAACAAACAACAATAAAAAATTTTAGGTCTCTTTTTCATTTTCCCCCAGTTATTTTTAGATTTATGTTTTAGAATCATTTAAAAGTAAAATTGTGGACAAAAAATTCGTGGAGCCTTCTGTTGTTTATATTTTATATTTTGACGGTGACAATATCTTTGTATACACTTTTTTAGTTTTGATTTAGCAATACTAAAGAGAGGAAATTCCATGGTCAATGTATGTTTTAACTGAGAAACAAAGTATGCATGTATTTAAAAGAGAAGGATCAATTCAAAAACGGATAGTACAGATAAATGATAAATCATTGTAATCTCTAACAATACAAAATCGTTAATCAATGATCAACGATGGTAATCAATTGTAATTTCTTAACAACACAATAACCATGACAATTAGTTATGGCAAAGCTATAAAATTACTTTAAGAACTGTCTTTAAAGTTATCTGAAATTCTAAAAAGGAAGAAAAAAAAGAAAGATCATAAAGAATAAATTGATAAACAGAGCAATAAAAACTAAAATAAATGATGAAGAATTTATACACTCCACAAGAATTTTCTACCCACACCAAGTACGAACACGTTACAATGTGTCTCTATTAACCATAACAATTAGTTATGGCAAAGCTATAAAATTACTTTAAGAACTGTCTTTAAAGTTATCTGAAATTCTAAAAAGGAAGAAAAAAAAGAAAGATCATAAAGAATAAATTGATAAACAGAGCAATAAAAACTAAAATAAATGATGAAGAATTTATACACTCCACAAGAATTTTCTACCCACACCAAGTACGAACACGTTACAATGTGTCTCTATCAACCTGTAACTTGCACTGGAGCTTCCACTGAAGCCGCTGTCCATGTCACAGCCAACAGGCGAAAGGAGGTCGTCGGTGGGACTGACCGAGGATAACAATTCCTCCGTGGACGCCCCTCTTTGATCCTGTGGCTCGTCCTCGTCGTTGTTATCGACCACGGTAGGCATCAGCATTGCCTCCACGCTGAGGTTCAATTCCCCGAGTACTCGACGATGCCGTGACTGAACCCGTCGCACCTCCTCCGCCACTAGAGATCTCCTCGAACCGTGCAACGCTCGGTGACATTGTCTGCTAATGAATTCGAGTTCTCCATTAGTATTTACATACGCTTCTCTCTTGCATATACAATGTGAAATCATATAAAGCGGTTGTTTCGATAAACGATAATCGTTCGCTAATGATTCACAGTCATTAAACCGGTTGGCGTTGACATTAAGAGGAACATTCACAGAGATGTTCCAGTCCTTGCATGATCATATGTGATTGTACGTACAAATTGAAATTATACAAGCAAAAATTTAAAAAATAGAATAAAATGACATTTAATCTGGCGAAAATAAGTGAGAATGTAGATGATATTTTTCACCACATTCATGATACATTACCTCTGTCTTTATTTATTAAATCATGTTGAGCTTACGAGAATTATATTGGAATTTAATCGAGCATTACGTTCGAGATTTGACTTGATCCGCCAAGTTTAGAGAATTCCGAAACCTATTAAAGACCTTGAAGACTCTCATCACTGTTTCTAAAATTTTCCAACATTTTCTAACACGAACGTTGTTTAAGGCGAACTCTAAAATAATAAGTCTACTATTTATGTTAATAATATGTGTTCTTGACGGAGAGAACAGTGATTAGTGGTATTCGAAACGATTGCAAATGTTTCTGGGCATGTTATGATGACGAACGCTATTAAACGTTCCTAACAATCTACTCCGACTTGTTTTCTTATTGTTTGCGACTTTAATCGTTAAGTCTGATAGCATCCGGTGCAGGGAATACGTCAGATCGGGCCAAGTGGCTGGGCAAGAGGAGAAGCTTGTTGTCCACTTGAACATCGCGTTCAACTCGCATCAGTTGAAGTTCATTTCGCTACGAGGCGAATGAACGTGCGTATTCATCAACTAGTTAGATTGAATGAAACATGATTCTACCGCGGCTATCATCATCCCCTATCGACCTTAAAGCTCTTCTTATCGACCGTAAAAAGCCTTAAGTCTCACAATTGTTCGCAGACGCTGTCTCTTGTTTTCCATTTCAAATACAAGCTAGAGAACAAAATATATCGGATGCTGTCTTTTAGACTCGTAGTTTTAGTATTTCCGTCGCCTGCAAATTGAATGTGGACAATGTTGAGAGGCACAGGTCTGCGAATAGTTGTTTAGACTAGACTTAAGAAACCTGAGTGTCTTTGAGTCTTGTTAATATCGTCTTCCTGTAATGAGAAGATATCTCTATCGTTTACGCTTTAAACACCAAAACTGCGGCCAGATTTGCTACTCTATCTCGTGTTACCATTATCCACTGTGCCATAGTAAATAACATGTGATAACATGATAGAAAAGCAGACACTGTTTTGTCATTATATATTATTATTTAGTTTAGTTCGGCCATTTCGGTAAAGTGGCCCATTCTAAAGGAAATATTTAATCTCTCTCGCGCTGTCTCGAACGTGTTTGAGTATCGATAAACAAATTTAGAAACGGATCCACTAGATACATAAACAAGCGCGTGACAGTAACAAAAAAAGGTACATTTTTGTAAATAGAAAAATCGATCAATTTCCAAATATTTCGTTTGCTACTAAGAACATTTTTATTCGCGAAAATATTTATTGAAAATCCGCCCAAAGAATCTTATCCGACGAATCACCAAAAACAAGTCGCTAAAGAAAACGACTGATTTCACTTTCATGTAAATTTGTTAATTTTACATGAAAATCTTAAACATAAATTCGTTTATCTAGTTCGTGCTTTATTTTGTACTATTTTTACTTTTACTAGTGGCCTGCGTGCTACTGTTACTTTCAAATCGCCAAGGATAAACCTCATCTCAATGCTCGTGCATCAAGAAAAAATTATATCTCGAAAGGTGTTCTTTTTTAAACGAATAACTATATTTTGGAGGATGGATTTCTCACTTGATCTCCGATATCTCCTCGTAAATATTCTCCTCCGTCCCGTATCGTGTCATGTACGTATGCCTCTTGAACGAATCCGGGCGCAGTTGTTGTTGCTGCTGCTGCGGCTGCACACGATTCAGGCCAACTTCCGCCGGATATGTGCCGTGCAGCCGACTCGGGCCAGGTTCGAAGTACGCGTATGAATAATCCTGAAGGGGATGCTGGTGAGCAGAGCTCGCTATGGGTGATGCTACCGGTCCAGGATCCACCAATCCAGAGCAGGCCATCTGAAGGTAATGAAAAACGACATACAACAAGAACGTGTATTTTGATTTTTAGAATTATCGAATTAATATTTTTCCAATAACTCTGCTAATTCTCCAATTTTTGATTGCTAAGATTCATTACTATTTTAATACTTTGAATAATTAAATTCATTAATTATTTAAAATATTAAAAATAATATTTTAAATAATTAAATTCATTAACAAAATTGCTTGTTTGCAAATACTACAGCAGAAATCGTCGACTACGTGATCGTGTTAACAGATTACCACGCCCGTGACTAACTCATACTAACGCGTGTGCATAGTGAGTTAAGATATAAGGTACGTCAAATTAAGCGAAAAATAGTGTCCAACTGGGTATAATTAAAAATTATACGCGCGACTCTCTACGAAAGATTCTTACGGTGTACATTTACGCCTTGATATTTAATTAAAATTTGCTGCACGAGATGGGAATTCTCAGTTGGTAATGGTGCGACAGTATCTAATATTAATTACGTATAAATACTGTTATTCTGATTTAAAGCACTGGCAAGGCTCATTCTACGTACAAGTTAGATACATATTAGAATTGTGCAGACAACGTAAGTTGCGTGAGGTTTGGCATTGCATGCTAGCAATTACGCACCTGACTGTGAGGCGGTGGGTAAGGTGGAGGTGGTGGAAATTCCAGGTTGACTCTTCGCGGTGACGGAACACCCGACGCCATTCCTGGTCCCCCTAAAGACGAAGCCATGATGCATCGTTCTGATTATCGGCTAATTAATGCGCCTCTTTTTCATCGTTTCTTTCAATTTCTTTCTGGAAGAATCATACCCATTTACCGTTATTACTCAATTTTTGTTCACCGTTGTCTTCAAAATATTTATAAATGAAAAAATTCTTTTAATAATAATTTAATTTCTTCGTGAAACAACTAATATTGCACAATACATCACTAATTATACTTGCAAATATATTTTTCGTACATCGTACTTTGATGTAAACTTAAGACAAGCACAATGGAAAAAAAAAATTGAATTCCAATCATCACAACTGCTCTAAATTTGAGAGCTAATTTCCACGCTAACATAAAGTTTCTAATTTCGCAGTGTAACTTGACGTGAGAACGTATTGAATTTTACACATAACAGTTTAAGCTAGCTAAATTAATTTTAGAAATTTAGGTCAAATTATATTACATAGCAAAAAACCACCAATGATATATGTCACACAAGTATAAATTAAAACGAAATAATTAAACATTACTTTGAGTAAACTTAAGATAAGCACAATGGAAAAAAAAAATTCAATTCCAATCATCACAACTGCTCTAAATTTCAGAGCTAATTTCCACGCTAACATAAAATTTCTAATTTCGCAGTGTAACTTGACGTGAGAACGTATTGAATTTTACACATAACAGTTTAAGCTAGCTAAATTAATTTTAGAAATTTAGGTCAAATTATATTACATAGCAAAAAACCACCAATGATATATGTCACACAAGTATAAATTAAAACGAAATAATTAAACATTACTTTGAGTAAACTTAAGATAAGCACAATGGAAAAAAAAAATTCAATTCCAATCATCACAACTGCTCTAAATTTCAGAGCTAATTTCCACGCTAACATAAAATTTCTAATTTCGCAGTGTAACTTGACGTGAGAACGTATTGAATTTTACACATAACAGTTTAAGCTAGCTAAATTAATTTTAGAAATTTAGGTCAAATTATATTACATAGCAAAAAGCCACCAATGATATATGTCACACAAGTATAAATTAAAACGAAATAATTAAACATTATCAATTACTTATTAGTTAATTTCAAATTAAACATATAATCCTAACACCTCAACAGATGTATAATCTGCCTAATAATTCTAATAATAATCCTTCTGTGAACATAATCTTATTACGTTTCGTAAAAAGCCACCAATGATATATGTCACACAAGTATAAATTAAAACGAAATAATTAAACATTATCAATTACTTATTAGTTAATTTCAAATTAAACATATAATCCTAACACCTCAACAGATGTATAATCTGTCTAATAATTCTAATAATAATCCTTCTGTGAACATAATCTTATTACGTTTCGTAAAACGGGCACGCCTTCCAGTCGCTTTGCACCCTCGCCTTCATCGCGAATCGTCTTTCTACGTGTTTCCATGCGAATGCACGCTCGCGTGCTGGTGAAAGAAAACGCGACAGAGCGTAATTGCAGGAAAAAACTATCGTCGATCGACGAGACACTGGGTCCCCTTCAAAGAAATTCAATGACGCGTGCAACACGTACGTACGTGTTTCTTTGATCTTCGCGAATGATCTACACGATTTTCAACGAGAAACGTATCATTAGTTCCCTCGCTGAAAAACGTACCGGGTATCCACTGCAAGAGAGTCGAGTCGTTAAAATAATTTTGAAGACCCTTCCGAGAGATTTTCATTTCCCTTCGGATCTTTTGAAAGTGCAAGGATGAGAGACAAGAAGTGGCGACGTTTTCGGCCAGCATGGAAAATTAAATAACATAAAAGCCTCGGACGGGAAGTGAAATTTTTTTTTAACGCGGCAACTTTGTTTCACTTTGCACGAGCAACGAGGTCGCCAGAGAGGTTTTTCTTTCCACCACGCGAAGGCAGGATTATTAATGCACCGGCTCCTCGTAGAATCTTACGAACGATGGAGTATAAAAGTTGCAGGAATAGCAACTTTCTCTACTCGCGAAAAAACGGAAGGAATTTCTGCAAACGGGAAATTTCTCGTGCGAAAAGACGAAAATTAATGGAAGAAGCGGTGTGTCCTGTGTTGAACGCGCGGCAAGACGGTGCAGTACTCGTGCAAGGAGCGAGAGGAACAAAAAAAAAAAAGAAAGAAACAGGTGTGGGACACGAAATGCGTCCGCGTCGTAAGAGCTGAACGATTGAGATTCAAAACGCAGCGTATAATTCGCTAACGCTGTACACACGCAACGATGCGTAATAATATACGCCGAGTGTGAGATCCAGCTAACAAGATAAACGTGTTGTTATTTGCGACGCTCGCGTACGTGTTTCACCGCGTGTTACGATAATAATGATAGAAATTAATCTGTTTATTAGCGACGGACGAATACGCGATAATTGTAGTTACACGTTTTGTCGGGGAAAAATGTATTTGCGACGAAGCTTTCGGACATTGGATGATCGTGGAAGTCGTATCGGAATTCGAGATGTCTCTTTGAAATCATTGTCATATAGAACTTTAAATCGAACAGTTATGACAGTCTAGCGACATCACGAACTTTTCAATCTAAAAAAAAAAAAAAAAAAAAAAAAAAGGGGGGAGGTTGTTTTTGCGGAAATGAATTTGAAATTCAAATTACGTAGAAGAACGTAGATGCCAAAGCGAAGAGACACGAGGCATACTGATCTCGCATGATAAACGACTGGTGTCTATCCTCACCTGCCCACTTGACGTTAATGCAGTCAATCACCGGGCAAAGTGATTCGGTCGAAGTCGTAATTTATTTTTGATCGAGTACGCTAAATGAAATTACTGACACTGACTGTAACGATTATAGATGCGTGCTGTATGAAGAAGAGCGAGTCGTGTAAGTACACTTCTCTATATAGCAAATTCTTGCAATATCTTTTTCCATAGTGCACACGAGTCAATCTGATCAATTTCAATTCCAATTGTTTATTTCGTGACGCAAAAGTAGAGTTGATTAAATTTAATTTGATTCTCGATTGGCGCCTTTTCCTGCGTTCCTTGCGCATGCTCACAGTGCATGATAGACATATGATATACATATATATATATTATGTATATGCTAAATATTCTTAAATATTGAATAGATAATAAAGAGTCTTGACAAAAAATTGTTTTCAAATGCGTTCCTTGCGCATGCTCACAGTGCATAATATACATATTATATATATACTATGTATATGCTAAATATTCATATTGAATAGATAATAAAAAGTCTCGACAAAAAATTGTTTTCAAATATTCAGAACCGTATATTTAAATATGAAAATAATTACAACGAGTTGAATAACGTAACAGAACTAGAATAAAGAAATAATCTTCCAATTATAGATCATTGTCGACTACACTGTTAAACATAATAGCCACGTTAATTGTTCAGATTAACGTTGTTGAATCAAATTTAATAGCGAAACAATTAAATTATACGAAAATACCATTTCTTCAAACATTTCCTCTGACAGAAATAATGACTATATGTAACAGACTAATTTCATAAAGGAATTCGCCGCATCCGCTTTACGTTGCCCAAGTTGACGAACCATTTGCCTTAATTACGTAGTCCGCACAGTCGTCTTGCGACTTACAAGAGACATGAAATATTTCTTCAGAGTATTTACGACAAACTGCGATTTCATTTGAATTTATTCTCCCGATAAGGGCAAACGATTAAATCCCGTCACGTAAATATTTATGATAACGTCTACGATTTGTCTTTGTCACATTCGATATCATACCGTAACGTTTTATTTACTTTTTTTTTTTTCTTTAGAAAAATAGAAAGGATATTCTAAGTTGACATTCCTACATGGCCACGTTTATTGTTTTATAGTACATTGTAAATAAAATTTACAATATACTATAAACGTTTATAAACGATTCCTACATAAGCAGCACACTTTTAATTTTGCCGCCATTGCCATGTCAATATCGTTCCGAGGTCGCTTGCCAAAGCATATATCACTCGAAGCGATCAAACGCGCAAGGTTTCCCGTACGGAAATACCACTTCCGTTATATCGTGTCTCAGCCAAGTGAATGTAAGTATATTTTCGGCAGTCGTCAGTATTTTTGGACAGCAACCAACACAACGACGAAAACGACGCGAGAAGAAGGGCCCATCGATAATGTCGATTCCTTCCACTTTGGCCGAATACATAAAATACTTTACGACCGCGAGTAACGACATTCACACGTGTTGTCGAGTTCGAAGGGAGCACGTTGCTCTCTCTAAAATCCGTCTGTCGGAGGGAAAAGTATTCGAGCCCGCCGCTTTTCGCCTTTGCCACGGGTTCTACGTCGTTTCATCCCGAATGAAGCTGAAAGAACGGCTACCCGAAGTCAAAGCGTGTCCAATTTGGGCTGGACCTGGCTCTCGGACACGTGTCCACGCTCGATTATTCGCTTCTATGCCAATTATTTCGAGAGGAAACGGAAAAATTTAACGAAAACACATTTATCCCATGGAATGTTTTAGACACGACGAACAAAAAAATTGCGTTTGTTGAAGTGAATTAGTCAAGTATCACATTCGAAAACCATATTGATTCACTTAATAAAGGCTATCCGATCGTTTCTAATTGGCGAAAAATTATAAAATCGTAAAAAAAAAAAGGAGAATCCATAATTTCTAATTTGTAACTTCGTCAATTTGTTGACGATACATACTAGCGAGTAGATCATTGTACGACAGGGTTCCGTAAATTCGTGACTTGCAATTTGTTAACTCATTAATATTGTTAGTTATTAAATTCTGCGTAAGAACTTTTAAGACTGAAAAATATATAAAACATAGATTTGATCTGTTTGGCTTCTGATATTCCTACACGAAATCCAGTTGAACAAGAACTGTTTGTCCTACCGTGAGTTCAGATAAATAGAATCCTGTAATAATAATAACACAAGGATTCGTTTTTAGCGTGACCGTGCGTCGATTTCTCTAACGTAAGCCTGGCAAACGTTTCTCACGATCTATCACACGGAGTAATGGGCATTTCGAAATGGGAACGTGATACCTATTGGTTAACGATTATGAATCAAAAGCTGATACACACTGGCTGGGACGCAGAGATGGCTTGAGCGCAGAAGCACAACGTTCGATCAGGATTAAGAAACTCCATTCGAAATAATTTATTTATTATCAACTGCATAAATTATTTGACAATTTTAACGGCGATAGAATTAATGAAAAACTCACTGGGGATTAATTCGTTCTTCAGATCGAGCCGGGTCTTTGTAGTTGAAAAAGTTAATCAATTGAAAATAAATTGACGAGGGATCAGTCAATTGACGGGAATAAAAATGCGGAAAAGTGGAGAGACTTTGTAAAAGTTCGTTCGTTCGAATACGATTGAATTACAGGATAATTCGAATAATCAAATAGATCCAATAATGAAAGTTCACTAGTTCTCCCTCCTCCGCTTCTTCTTCAAATGTAAACAGTTATTTGATTACCTAAGTGGATTATTTTATTTCTTCCTCTAACTTTCAATGTTAGGAGTTAAGATTTAAAACACCTAAACAAAGTTGAGCACGCTACGAATTTTATCCATTTTATAAATCGTCCGTGTATCACAGACTTCAAGCGTGATCATTGTTTCTTTGTTCTAGAAGTAATTCGAATTTTTCGCTACGAGCACACACACATATATTCGAACTACACGAAAACATTTCTGTACATGTTACACGCGTTATGTAAAAACACATTGAAATTTCATTGGCGTTGTAACGAAACGCGACTGTTGTATGATAGCATTAGTTAAGTTCGAAATCAATTTGAAGATGTATGTAGAAGAGTTTAATAAAAAGATCAACGTGCAAGATGAACAGTAAAATTCAAGTCACAAGTGTCGAAGACTCGAGTCTAAATTTGAAGGCCAAATAATTTGCAACTTCTACGTACATTTGCAGATTCTTTTCTTTCCAACTTTGCAAGCGTGATCGTTACAGCGCTTACGAAATTTCACGTAACATATCTGCACAAATGTTTCAAAGTGAACTGAAGCGTTTCAGAGTGTGCTAATAACCAAACCTATCGGAGCTCTACTGCCACTCGAGATACAGGCTAACACAACACTGGGGCACACTCACCTCGCGGAAAAGCAGCTACACGCCGAAGAGACGAACCTCCGGTTAAGTTATCGGCCGTTGTGAATCCATTTGAAATCCGGGAAAAAAGGATCGAGCGACCGTTTCACAAGGGTAAACACACTCGCGGGGCGAAGATCGGGCGGGCCACACACAGTCAGAAAACACACGGGAGAGAACCATTCGTTCGCGCCTCGTGCTTAGATAGTTTTGCGTTCGCTCATTGTTGAATGTGGCCAAGCACGCCCCCTTCAGAGACCGGTCGACCGAGGAATGGAGCGGAGAAAGGAGCAACAAAGAGGGAGAGAGGTGGACGAGGACGGGGAGAGAAACAGAAGGAGAGGACCGCGAGGCGAAGATAGGGAAAGGAGGATGGTCGAGGAGAATGCGAGATGAAAGGAGCGAGAGAGCAAAGGAGGCGACGATTCCAGACGGTGGAAAATGCGACGACCGCGCGGATATCTCAAGTTACGGACACTTAGGTACACTCCATCTCGTTTATTCGAACGAATCGGTGATCGCTCGACGAGCGTGCAAACGCTGAAGTTCCAGATGATCACCTCGGGGGAACACTAAAACCAACCAACCAACCAACCGGCGTGACAACCATTCGACGATCAAAGAACGATTATAATCCCACGAGGCGCGTGTTACGATTCATTTTTCAAGGACGGAGAGAAAGATCGACGAGTGACACCGATTTTACGTACGAACGGTCGGTAAACACTGGCTCGTGGAAGAGAAATATACAGGTGTACACTCGCGCGCCGGCTGCGTTTCCTTGACTACCGTGTGATCCAGTATCGATCTCACGCACGCTTTAAAAACACAGTCTCCTCGCGATCACGCTGCTCACGGTGACGGTCGATCAATATCCAAATGAACATTCCGCGTGATTTTTACAGAGAAACCTCTGACAAAATGCATGGAGACAGCGGGCAAACACCCTGGCGTTAAAACGAGCTAGTACTGGTTGCCGATTTCACGAGACACTCGAGGCCAGCACGCAGAACGTTCCTCCTTGGTCGCGGCCCGGCCTCTACTGAGAAACAAGTACGCCAGGGGGCAGTCACGAGCAAGCGGTTCTCGAACCGCTGGGAGCCTGAAAAGCCGTCTTCAGAAATTCCTGATGTTCGTTTATGTGCGGTTTTGTAGATGCACCGGGCAACCGGACCAAGTACGATCCACCCGCCCCTAGCCTCGCTTACTCGCCGGCCCTGACGAAACAACAACGACGACGACGACGACGACGACGTTCCATTGTTTCGTTGCCTCCTGGCTCAGGAGCATGGCACACAGGCAAACAGGCAACTGCGGTAGCGCACGTGCACGCCCGTTCAATACACGCTAATCCCTCGTGCATGTACGAGCAGGTTAGAAGGCATACACACACATGCACACACACGAGCGCACACTCGTAACTATGAACCGACTGTACACCGGTCGACCAGTCACGCACGATCTCTCGTTCGTGTATGAATGTGTAGTCCGGTTACCACCGGACCCGAACCCATCACCAACACATCGTCAACCTACAGCCTGCACGTACACGCTCGGCACAACGTTCCGTTCCCTCGCGAGCGAACGAAAAGCCCATCACGCGCCGGCTTTGAAGTACCGATGGAAATTTATTGTACGCCCTTCTTGCCACTTGGCCCCTTTCACCTCGATTTTGCAGTCATTTCGGCCAATTTCACGTTCCATGGAACGGTATTTACTGCTAGCAGCTTGACATTGGGATCTCCCAACGACAGGGGAGGACAGAAGAGGGAGAAAACGAGGAGAGGGAAAAGTAGCAATTGAACGGGCGTGCGAGAGAAAGAGAGAGAGAGAGAGAGAGAGAGAGAGAGAGAGAGAGAGAGAGAGAGAGAGAGAGAGAGAGAGAGAGAGAGAGAGAGAGACGAGCGTATAAAGGGAACTTTAAGTGGGTGGGAGAGCTAAGAGCTAGATGGAAGCACGATGGGGAAGGGGAAGGCGATGTCGAGCAACCGAACTTGACCCTCCGGTGGATTTGCATTTTCGTAGGTTTGCTTTAGCTGACAGGGGAATTTTTAATCGCTTAAGGAAGAGTTATCGTTCGCTTCGTCGTGAAATGATACGTATAAACATTAATTCGATGCGTTGATTTACGATTCGTTAAACTGTCAAGACTGTTATTTTATTGAATCAACTACGAATCAACTTTCGTCAGTACTTTGACGATCTTCAAGTTTTACTAACTTGAAACGTACGTGCATTAATTTCAATTCATCTTCGATACTTTGTTTGAGAAATTTTGCAACAGAGTAAAAAGTATAAAAATAATAGGCAAGGATATAAAAATAATAGGCACGGCGTATCTTGAAGAATCTGAAAAAGTCGTGTAAAATGAGATAGATATGTACTTGGAATTCCTTTTCTGATGTGTTAATGCAACGTTTGCCTGCGTATTTTCTTTGTGTTCTAGCGAAAGGAATGCCGCGCCAGCGCTCCGTTATGATCTTGAATACGCATTAAGGAATTTATTCCTGCTAGAACCATGAACTACATAATGTTTTTTACCTACAAGCATGCGTTAAATGCTTTGTTTACAATTTATTGTCATTGATCAGCTATGCAACCTTCTACAAAATGTTAACAGTAAAGATCAACCGCTAATAAATTATATATATATGTTAACCGGAAAGTAAAGAAAAAAAGGATTGATTGTACAGAGTTTTTTACTTCTGATTCACTAAAATATTATCTCGTTACTACGAATTATGAATTAAATACAGTCTTCTTCGAAAGAATAAATTCAAGAAATCTAATCAAATTTATTTATATCGTGAACACACGTTTCGAGCATATGTTTCTTATATATACGCAGTTTTTAATTACATATGCTTTCGTACAAATTAAATACAAATCGCACAAATTAATTTACTTTTATTAAATTGATTGTATACTTTTATTAAATTAATTTTATTAAATTAATTTACTCTTATTAAATACTCGATATATCAATTATACTCTAATCGTGAAATTAGTTATTTCAATATAGTGTTTCTTTAGTTGCCGCTAGGAATCAGCCGCGTCTTGGATCACGTGCGAGGAAGAGACCATGATATACGTGCTCGACAAACGAAAGCAGCTTTGATAAACGTAACCTGAGGCGGATCTGATAACGACTCATCGCATTTAGAAAGCTAATGGCGGACCTACCGCGGGAACAAAAAGCATTTAAACGCGCATTCAGTTTTTCCATTAGCACATTTCGCCGCACGAATATTCCGTGGCAGCTCTGTCGTCGCTAGTTGCTCCATAGTTTATGAAACTTCCCTCGCTTACGGTGATGGCGTTGCGCCACTTGTGTTCTTTGTGGAAATGAGATCCGAAGAAAAATGAAACGCAGATAAGGAAAATGAAAACGAAAGGGGAAAGAAATGTCGCTGTTTAACTACTCGTATATAAAAACTCTTTTATGAACACGCATATTTTCAATACGCAGATAATATTCGTGCGAGAGTATTTTGTTTATTTTAATTATCTTTATGCACACCTTGATACGAAAATATATTACATAAAAGCCTGTATCGCAACCATTAGATAAGATTAGTGTCGCTCTCTAATGGAAACTGTGCGTTTACTGGGCAGTTTGTTACAATTGTTGCAGCCGTGTACTTCGAAAATACACGCTAGTTTATTATTTTCCCGCTTGTTAACAGGTATAAATGCCCGCCTGTAAACAGATATATTTAACAGTAAAATTATACACAATTGTAGGGGACACGACCCAGGTAGTACCATAACTAATACAATAAATGTATTGCTTTCAACGACGTGGATCCTGGGACGTAGTACCGTCAAGGCCATAAGGTAATTGCCAAAAGAAAACTCTCATGACCCTGACCGTGCAGTTCCCAATTAAGTAATAAAACTTCCAAATCCTTCGACCTGGAAAAGACACAAAAGATTCGGGGGTATATAAGAACCGACTCCAACGCACGAGTGTTATAGTTCTTCTTCGATACCGAGGTCTACGCTAGAAAGTGATATCTCCGTCGTGCTGTGTATCTCCTACTGCTCCACTTGCAAGTATCATTTTGTTATTATTAGTGTTTGGACGACAAGTCCGTTGTTTTACAATTTTTGTGCGCTGTTTAAATAAACGTTATTGATTTAAAACACTAAAACACTCTTAACTGATCGTTTGCACCCGTAGTTGTGACCAGATAAAACGTGTCTCATTGTGGAATGTAATGAAGTGTTAGGTGTCGACAACTTTCGATGTCGAATACGTGAATACAGAGTGAACTGAAAGCAGGTGTGAATATCGACGACGGATATGAATAAAGCTCTCTCTCTCTCTCTCTCTCTCTCTCTCTCTCTCTCTCTCTCTCTCTCTCTCTCGTTTAGTTATCTATTGAAAATGAATTGTCTCGTCTGTGATCCTGCTCTCTGTAATTGTAATTATAATTGCAATACTACGCTTCAGTGCTTTACAAATAATATTCGAATAAATGTTAAGCTCATATGCTTCTTACCTTTGATGATGAAAGTTAACAATAACATCACTTCACCATCAATACTTTGCACACGCGTACTAACAATACTAATGCATTATAAATCTGTAAATTAACAGGATTCAAATTAATCTTTTATCATATTACTGTTGGATTCCTTGTAATGGAGTCAACACGCTTATAATTTAGAAGAGTTTATTCGTGGTCGTCTATGAAATAGAATGATATAGAGTGATTTGCAATGATTTAGAATGTCTTAGAATATGATGAATGTCTAATGCTCTTGAGTATGACGTAGAATGTCTCTATAATGATTTAGAATGTTTTATGCTCTCGAATGTCTCTAATGCATATCCTTATACATATTTGGTTATCATCGTCAAGTGGAAGGGGAAGGAGCATAAATGACCAACTATTGGATCTTGCCCTTATGACTATTCACAGTCCACTTTTACGTGGATTGTCAGTATTTGCATAGAGTCAATATTGTCCGGTTTGGTCATCCAACATTACTAGCGATGAAAATTATTATTGGATATAAAATAAAATTTAATTCACAAGAAACGAATAAATGATTGCTTCTCATCTATTCGTTAACGTAATTCACGATTCGCTTATTTATGTAAATTACGATCAGACTCGTAACGTAAGGTTATCAGGCAGCGGCAGTGTCAAACTATTTTCATCATTCAATGAAGAGATTTCTTTGTGCTCCGAGTTCACTTAATAAATTGATAAACGTCGAAACGCTTTATTCGTTATCCATCTCGGCTCAACAGCGCTTGTAAATTAATAATTTCTCGTCTGCGTATATTGCACCTATAATATTCAATCCTTCCATAATTGATGTGCGAAAATTTATAGCGACATCTTATCGGGCAAATACATTATTCATCGTCGGTTTATTACGTAACAAAAATTATCGCGTTTTGTTAAAATTGATTGCATATTTTATGATTTCGTAAAAACGATCACTCTAAATTAAAATATCTAAACTGTAGAGAGGGTATCTGAACGGTCTGGGTATCTGCTAAATTCTGGGAAACATTACTACAGTATGCCATACGCTCTGGTTGGGTGAACAACACTTGGTTCAATTATCAATACGAAATTGTACGTTGTCTCGAGCTTCGAGAGCCATAAGTTGTAAGTGACAAATTTACGTGGTATTTTATAATATAGATAACGTAGAAGTATTACGCTACATTCTTACGTAATAACAAACAGAAGAAGACAGAAGATAATATACAATTTATCAGCGTGTTTTGTATTCGGAAATTATTTCCAAATAATGTTTGCACTACTCGATATGAAATTGTAAAAGATAACAATTAGCCGATCTATTTGTAAAACTGAACAAAGTGCATAACTGGAATTTTACCAACGTTTCATCGTTATCGGTTGACATCGCTAATTATCATTTTGACATTCAAGGGAGAAGTAGAGTAAAAACATATATTTTAATTTACAGCTAGTTTGCAAAAAAATTTGCAACAAGAACATCGATATGTGTCCCGAGTGGAACCAACTTGCTACTCACAAGGAACCGCCAGCGATACTTAAGACTAAACTGCAGCTACCTGTAAAAATTTTAACAAGCCCCGGGCCGACTAATTGTTCGGAGCGAGTTCTTCAATCTCTTAAAAATCAAGTTCTCGGTCATCTTCATCCGGAAATTTGCCAGGTAACCGTGTCTTGCGTTCAAATAATTAATAATTAATAATTAATAATTAATATATAATTATAATTAATAATATATAATTAATAATTAATAATTAATATATAATTATAATTAATGTATATTATATTAATATATAATTAATAATTAATAATTAATATATATTATATTAATATATAATTAATAAATAATATATAATTCAAAAATAAAAATTAACTAAATCGAAGGACAGCGACTGATACACAGTTTTTCAATAAAATTGAAAGAGCGTGAAGTACTTATGTATAGTATGATTTGACCGGTTATTGTTGCTTAGAGAAACAATTTGAGAGATTGCTATCTGTGAGCTGTATATTCTGTCATCGGGCAATGTTTCATACCATGTAAGATGATATAAAATTAAAATGACATCACATTTCAATCTTTTCTTTTTCTTCTTGATTAACAACCTAGTTGATGGATGAGATTAAGGCAGGCCTTCAGTATGTGTTTCAAACCAATAATAGGCTCACATTGGTATTAAGTGCGTCAGGTCATGGTGGTATGGAGGCCTGTTTAACAAATTTGCTCGAACGCGGCGAAACTGTACTCGTTGTCAAGAGTGGAATTTGGGGTGAACGCGCAGCTGACATGGCTGCTCGAATTGGTGTACACGTAGGTAGTACAGTTCTTGAAAGAATCAACGCTATCAAGACTCTAAGATTAAATTTAAACACACAGGCGGAAGTGATAGAAACAGAACACACCAGCGCTGTCACGTTGGAACAACTGGAAATAGCGTTGCGTCGGTATAATCCAGCCGCGGTTTTCATGGTCCACGCTGAATCCTCCACAGGTTTGAAACAACCACTAGAAGGTTTCGGCGATCTCATTCACAGGTAAATGATTTTCTTTTCAAACGTAACTTGAACATGAATTGCATTCTATTTGTATTATCGCAGAAAAGAATATCATGATATTGTTTAATACAAGTTTACCCAACATCCATCATACCCTTCTTAAGCATTTCCTTAAACATTAACTGAAAAAATGTATCGATCAAATTGGGCACGTAAAGTAAATGAAAAATTTTTCCAGATACAACGCGCTTTTTATCATTGATACTGTCGCATCGCTGGGCGGCGAACCGTTCTTCATGGACTCCTGGGGCGTCGATGCAGCCTATACTGGCAGTCAAAAGGTTCTCGGTGCTCCTCCAGGATTATCGCCTATCTCGTTTAGTCCACGGGCTGAGTACGTAATCACGTCGCTGTCTGTTTCTCTTTGTCTGATGCAAACCGCGACGTATCTCCCGTATCTCCCGGAACACTTGTGAAAATGGTCAGAGAATTGAGACTTCTAGCGATCCCCTTTGAATATCAATACAATCCTCGAGGTCGTCACGGTGACTCGCGGTCGACTCGGTTCCTCTATGATTCATAGAAGACGACGGGTGAATTCTTCTTCGATGATAGTCCGATGCATTTTGAATGGAATAGTCTGTGTCTGTCACTGAACCATCCATTATGACGAGACCTACCTATATGTGCCACCATAGTAAAAATTTACCTCTGTCAATTTACTAATCTCCTCGCATGTTTCTTCTTTAACGGCGCCCAATGAGGTTACGCTCGCCTCGATTATTAACGCACAACCTCGTTGTACACGCACTCGTCCTCGGTATCAACTCTTTATTATTATTACTAGTTTCTGGCCTAATTATTCTTAATAATTACTCGCCATTCATCACGACACGGCAATTTCATCGCGTTCTCTGTTGCATTAGGACGAAATTGCTGCAAAGGAAGACCAAGCCCAGTTCGTATTACTTGGACATGACGCTCCTTGGAAATTATTGGAAATGTTTTGGGAACGAGAGTCGCGTGTACCATCACACCGCAAGCGCCACGCTTCTTTATGGCCTTCGCGAGGCGTTGGCGGAAATCGCTGAAGAGGGTCTCCGAGCATCGTGGATCCGACACGCTAGCGCAGCTGCCAGATTAAGAAGGGGCCTTGAATTACGGGGTCTTCGATCTTACGTGAAAATTCCACAGTATCAATTATCCACGGTTATCTCAATAGAGCTGCCACCTGGCGTCGACGATACGATCATCATACAACGTGCCATGAAAAAGTAAGTCGTCTCCTCTTCGTAAATTTGAATCGAATTGTTGTGACATTACCATTCGACTGCAACATTCGCAACGTGATTGAATCAATTGTGCACGAAGTGAAAGAAAATTGTTTTTGAACATATTAAAACCATTGTGATTACTTCAGCTGCAACGTGGAAATCAGCAGAGGCTTGGGACCAACTGTGGGGAAAGTTTTGCGAGTTGGATTGTTGGGGATCAATGCTACATTTGACAAAGTCGATCTTATTCTACGCGCTCTGGAAATTTTACCGTCGAAGCTGTGAGAAACAGTTGAGACAAGTTATGTGGACATACGATGCTGACTTATGTAGAAAAATAACTATATTATCGTCAAAAATTAAGTTGGTCGTCTCTCAAGAATAGTCACGCAAGCGTTCACGTTCACAGATGTAACAACATTATTCATATTTTCTGATTTTAATTTTTATTAGTAGTAACGCTGCAGTGCAAAGCCTGCATAAATTGATATGGTAAAATGTGACACGAAAATAGTATGGGAATCAAGCGACACCCAAAACTTGGGATACGAAAAAGCATTAGATGTTGAGTTAGACCAGTTATCCCAGTTAGACAATGGAATTATATGACACTGACTAATAAATTAACATTTAATATATCAACAGAGTTATAAGTTAAGAACTAACAATAAGAACTGTAAAATTATTGATTACTGTAATAAAAAAATTGTTTTTGGAAATACTGACTTACACCTGTTGTGCAACGCTGACTTTACCTGAAAGTTGTGCAGCAAGAGATGCACTTTGATAGTTATCATTCTTTAACAATCACTGTAATATGCGTTATATCTTTGCATGTACATAAATAATCTTAGTCTAACAATACTATTGCTATTTAAATATCATTAGATACTTTCATTATTTCTCTTTGAATCTATAATTAGGAAAACAATTTAGTCCCTACCATTAATTAGTCAAACAAGAATATCTCTTTAATAAATTACACAACAGACTGATCAAATCATTATGCTCTATCTTATAAATATCTTTTCTCTTTTTAAAAAATTACATAAATTCAACACAAGTGTCAATCATGACTCGTGTAATGAATAAATAAAACACTACTGATTTACAATATATTCTAATGAGACCCGAACGTAATCACTTCCACGTGGTGGGTCTTGGTAGTTGATACCGTTTTACAAACTCTAAAGTTTGAAAAACGATATTTAGCTAAAAACTACGCAAACAATACTACAGTTTACATCATACAAAATACATTCATTTGATTCCGTATAACATATTTGATTCAGTACTAGAGTCAAGCAATAAATAGTCAATAAGTAAATATTCACAAAAAAAATCTCCTTAAAAAGTAACTATCAATTCCCGAAAAATTTCAGCTTCAAAAACTTTGGAAACCACACTGTTTCAGGAAAAACAGTTCGACGAGAGCCACTATAGTGCCATCTCCTCAATAGCCATATGATACTGATTCAAAATTCGAAAAATCAGTGAGAAACACCTTCTGGCTCTTGAGATATCAACGCTTGAAAATTTCAGAAAAACGTCTGCATAAGGAGAATTGCTAGAAACGGGAACATATCGTGCCATATTTTCGTTGGTCACATCCTCCTGATATAAAATTCGAAATACCCTCTGTCAATAAAGATATTTCCACTACTCTATCCGGAAGACCGGTTTACGAGAGCTACGTCGTACCACCTCTCCGATGGTCATATACTCCGGGTACAAAATTCGAAATTTCAGCGAAAAACACATTCTCTCTGTCGAGATATTCACGCATGAAATTTTTTCGAAAAACCTATGTATCAGGAGAACCGATAGAGACGAGGCCTTGTAGTGCCACCTCTTCGATGGGCATGTTCTCCTGATACAAAATCCCAAATTTCAGCGAGAAACACATTCTCGTTCTCGAGATATCCTCGCTTGGAAATTTTTCGGAAAACCTATGTATCAGGAGAAACGATAGAGGCGAGGCCATGTCGTGCCACCTCTTCGTTGGGCATGTTCTCCTGATACCAAATCCCAAATTTCAGCGAGAAACACGTTCTCGTTCTCGAGGTATCCCCGCTTAAATTTTTTTGAAAAACGTATGTATCAGGAGAACTGATGGAGGCGGGGCCTTGTAGTGCCACCTCCTCGATGGGCATGTTCTCCTGATACCAAATCCCAAATTTCAGTGAGAAACAGATTCTCGTTCTCGAGATATCCTGTCTTGAAAATTTTTCGAAAAACCTATGTATCAGGAGAACCGATAGGGGCTGGGCCTTGTAGTTCGACTTCTTCGTTGGGCATGTTCCCCTGATTCCAAATCCCGAATTTCAGAGAGAAACAGATCCTCGTTCTCGAGATATCCTCGCTTAAAATTTTTTCGAAAAACCTATGTATCAGGAGAACCGATAGGGGCGGAGACATGTAGTGCCACCTCTTCGTTGGGCATGTTCCCCTGATTCCAAATCTCAAATTTCAGCGAGAAACACATTCTCGTTCTCGAGATATCCTCGCTTGCAAATTTTTCGAAAAATCTTTGTATCAGGAGAAACGATAGAGGCGAGGACTTGACGTGCCGCCTCTTCGTTGGCCATTTTCTCCTGATACAAATCAGAAAATTCAGCGAGAAACGCATTCTCGTTCTCGAGTTATCCTCGCTTGGAATTTTTTCGAAAAACCTATGTATCAGGAGAACCGATAGGGGCGAGGCCTTGTCGTACCACCACTTCGTTGGGCATGTTCGCCTGATACAAAATCCGAAAATTCAGCGAGAAATACATTGTGGCCGTCGAGATATCCTCGCTTGAAGTTTTTTCGAAAAACTTATGTATCAGGAGAACAGATAGGGGTGAGGCCTTGAAGTGCCACCTCTTCGTTGGGCATTTCCCTGATTCCAAATCCCAAATTTCAGAGAGAAACATATCCTCGTTCTCGAGATATCCCCGCTTAAATTTTTTTGAAAAACGTATGTATCAGGAGAACTGATGGAGGCGGGGCCTTGTAGTGGCACCTCCTCGATGGGCATGTTCTCCTGATACCAAATCCCAAATTTCAGCGAGAAACCCATTCTCGTTCTCGAGATATCCTGGCTTGAAAATTTTTCGAAAAACCTTTGTATCAGGAGAAACGATAGAGGCGAGGACTTGACGTGCCACCTCTTCGTTGGCCATTTTCTCCTGATACAAATCAGAAAATTCAGCGAGAAACGCATTCTCGTTCTCGAGTTATCCTCGCTTGGAATTTTTTCGAAAAACCTATGTATCAGGAGAACCGATAGGGGCGAGGCCTTGTAGTGCCACCTCTTCGTTGGGCATGTTCTCCTGATACCAAATCCCAAATTTCCGCGAGAAATACATTCTCGTTCTCGAGGTATCCCCGCTTAAATTTTTTCTAAAACGTATGTATCAGGAGAGCTGATAGAGGCGGGGCCTTGTAGAGCCACCTCCTCGATGGGCATGTTCTCCTGATACCAAACCCCAAATTTCAGCGAGAAACACATTCTCGTTCTCGAGATATCCTCGCTTGCAAATTTTTCGAAAAACCTATGTATCAGGACAACTAATAGAGGCGAGGCCTTGTCGTACCACCACTTCGTTGGGCATGGTCGCCTAATACAAAATCCGAAAATTCAGCGAGAAATACATTCTGGCCGTCGAGATATCCTCGCTTGCAAATTTTTCGAAAAACCTATGTATCAGGAGAACAGATAGGGGTGAGGCCATGAAGAACCACCTCTTCGTTGGGCATTTTCCCCTGATTCCAGATCCCAAATTTCAGAGAGAAACATATCCTCGTTCTCGAGATATCCTCGCTTGTAATTTTTTCGAAAAACCTTTGTATCAGGAGAAACGATGGAGGCGAGGACTTGACGTGCCACCTCTTCGTTGGCCATGTTCTCCTGATACCAAATCCCAAATTTCAGCGAGAAACACATTCTCGTTCTCGAGATATCCTGGCTTGGAACTTTTTCGAAAAACCGAAATATCAGGAGAAACCATAGAGGCGAGGCCTTGTCGTGCCACCTCTTCGTTGGTCATATGCTCCTGACACAAATCAGAAAATTCAGCGAGAAACGCATTCTCGTTCTCGAGTTCACCTCGCTTGGAACTTTTTCGAAAAACCTATGTACCAGGAGAAACGATAGAGGCGAGGCCTTGAAGTGCCACCTCTTCGTTGGGCATTTTCCCCTGATTCCAAATCCCAAATTTCAGGGAGAAACATATCCTCGTTCTCGAGATATCCTCGCTTGGAATTTTTTCGAAAAACCTATGTATCAGGAGAACCGATAGGGGCTGCGCCTCGTAGTGCGACTTCTTCGTTGGGCATGTTCCCCTGATTCCAAATCCCGAATTTCAGAGAGAAACAGGTCCTCGTTCTCGAGATATCCTCGCTTAAAATTTTTTCGAAAAACCAATGTATCAGGAGAACCGATAGGGGCGAGGCCATGTAGTGCCACCTCTTCGATGAGCATGTTCTCCTGATACCAAATCCCAAATTTCATCGAGAAACACATTCTGGTTCTCCAGATATCCTCGCTTGAAATTTTTTCGAAAAACCTATGTATCAGGAGAACCGATAGGGGCGGAGACTTCTAGTGCCACCTCTTCGTTGGGCATGTTCCCCTGATTCCAAATCCCGAATTTCAGCGAGAAACATTCTCGCTCTGGAGGTATCCACGGTTAAATTTTTTTGAAAAACGTATGTATCAGCAGAACTGATGTAGGCGGGGCCTTGTACTGCCACCTCCTCGATGGGCATGTTCTCCTGATACCAAATCCCAAATTTCAGCGAGAAACACATTCTCGTTCTCGAGATATCCTGGCTTGAAAATTTTTCGAAAAACCTTTGTATCAGGAGAAACGATAGAGGCGAGGACTTGACGTGCCACTTCTTCGTTGGCCATTTTCTCCTGATACAAATCAGAAAATTCAGCGAGAAACGCATTCTCGTTCTCGAGTTATCCTCGCTTGGAATTTTTTCGAAAAACCTATGTATCAGGAGAACCGATAGGGGCGAGGCATTGTAGTGCCACCTCTTCGTTGGGCATGTTCTCATGATACCAAATCCCAAATTTCCGCGAGAAACACATTCTCGTTCTCCAGATATCCTCGCTTGAAATTTTTTCGAAAAACCTATGTATCAGGAGAACCGATAGGGACGAATCCTTGTAGTGCCACCTCTTCGATGGTCATGTTCTGCTAATACCGAATCCCAAATTTCAGAGAGGAAGACATTCTCTTTCTCGAGATATCCTCGCTTGAAATTTTTTCGAAAAACGTATGTATCAGGAGAAACGATAGAGGCGAGGCCTTGTCGTGCCACCTCTTCGTTGGGCATGTTCTCCTGATACCAAATCCGAAATTTCAGCGAGGAACACATTCTGGTTCTCCCGATATTCACGCTTGAAGTTTTTTCGAGAAACCTATGTATCAGGAGAACCGATAGTGGCGAGGCCTTGTCGTGCCACCTCTTCCTTGGGCATGTTCTCCTGATACAAATGACAAAATTCAGCGAGAAACGCATTCACGTTCTCGAGTTATCCTCGCTTCGAATTTTTTCGAAAAACCAATGTATCAGGAGAACCGATAGGGGCGAGGCCATGTAGTGCCACCTCTTCGATGAGGATGTTCTCCTGATACCAAATCTCAAATTTCAGCGAGAAACACATTCTGGTTCTCCAGATATCCTCTCTTGAAATTTTTTCGAAAAACCTATGTATCAGGATAACCGATAGGGGCGGGGCCTTGTAGTGCGACTTCTTCGTTGGGCATGTTCCCCTGATTCCAAATCCCGAATTTCAGAGAGAAACAGATCCTCGTTCTCGAGATATCCTCGCTTAAAATTTTTTCGAAAAACCTATGTATCAGGAGAACCGATAGGGGCGGAGACTTGTAGTGCCACCTCTTCGTTGGGCATGTTCCCCTGATTCTAAATCTCAAATTTCTGGGAGAAACATTCTCGCTCTGGAGGTATCCACGGTTAAATTTTTTTGAAAAACGTATGTATCAGGAGAACTGATGGAGGCGGGGCCTTGTAGTACCACCTCCTCGATGGGCATGTTCTCCTGATACCAAATCCCAAATTTCAGCGAGAAACACATTCTCGTTCTCGAGATATCCTGGCTTGAAAATTTTTCGAAAAACCTTTGTATCAGGAGAAACGATAGAGGCGAGGACTTGACGTGCCACTTCTTCGTTGGCCATTTTCTCCTGATACAAATCAGAAAATTCAGCGAGAAACGCATTCTCGTTCTCGAGTTATCCTCGCTTGGAATTTTTTCGAAAAACCTATGTATCAGGAGAACCGATAGGGGCGAGGCATTGTAGTGCCACCTCTTCGTTGGGCATGTTCTCCTGATACCAAATCTCAAATTTCCGCGAGAAACACATTCTCGTTCTCCAAGTATCTCCCGCTTAAATTTTTTTTAAAAACGCATGTATCAGGAGAACTGATAGAGGCGGGGCGTTGTAGAGCCACCTCCTCGATGGGCATGTTCTCCTGATACCAAACCCCAAATTTCAGCGAGAAACACATTCTCGTTCTTGAGATATCCTCGGTTGAAATTTTTTCGAAAAACCTATGTATCAAGGGAACCGATAGGGGCGGCGCCTTGTAGTGCCAACCCTTCGTTGGCCATGTTCCCCTGATACCAAATCCCAAATTTCAGCGAGAAACACATTCTGGTTCTCCAGATATCCTCGCTTGAAATTTTTTCGAAAAACGTATGTATCAGGGGAACCGATAGGGGCGGCGCCTTGTAGTGCCACCCCTTCGTTGGGCACGTTCCCCTGATTCCAAATCTCAAATTTCAGCGAGAAACACATTCTCGTTCTCGAGATATCCTGGTTTGAAAATTTTTCGAAAAACCTTTGTATCAGGAGAAACGAGAGAGGCGAGGACTTGACGTGCCACCTCTTCGTTGGCCATGTTCTCCTGATACCAAATCCCAAATTTCAGCGAGAAACACATTCTCGTTCTCGAGATATCCTCGCTTGGAACTTTTTCGAAAAACCTATGTATCAGGAGAAACCATAGAGGCGAGGCCTTGTCGTGCCACCTCTTCGTTGGGCATATACTCCTGACACAAATCAGAAAATTCAGCGAGAAACGCATTCTCGTCCTCGAGTTCTCCTCGCTTGGAACTTTTTCGAAAAACGTATGTATCAGGAGAAACGATAGAGGCGAGGCCTTGTCGTGCCACCTCTTCGTTGGGCATGTTCTCCTGATACAAATCAGAGAATTCAGCGAGAAACGCATTCTCGTTCTCGAGTTATCCTCGCTTGGAATTTTTTCGAAAAACCTATGTATCAGGAGAACCGATGGGCCCGAGGCCTTGTAGTGCCACCTCTTCGATGGTCATGTTCTGCTAATACAGAATCCCAAATTTCAGCGACAAACACATTCTCGTTCTCGAGTTATCCTCACTTGGAATTTTTTCGAAATACCTATGAATCAGGAGAACAGATAGGGGTGAGGCCTTGAAGTGCCACCTCTTCGTTGAGCATTTTCCCCTGATTCCAAATCCCAAATTTCAGAGAGAAACATATCCTCGTTCTCGAGATATCCTCGCTTGGAATTTTTTCGAAAAACCTATGTATCAGGAGAACCGATAGGGGCGAGGCCTTGTAGTGCCACCTCTTCGNATGGGCATGTTCTCCTGATACCAAATCCCAAATTTCAGCGAGAAACAAATTCTGGTTCTCCAGATATCCTCGCTAGAAATTTTTTCGAAAAACCTGTGTATCAGGGGAACCGATAGGGGCGGCGCCTTGTAGTGCCACCTCTTCGTTGGGCATGTTCCCCTGATTCCAAATCTCAAATTTCAGCGGGAAACACATTCTCGTTCTCGAGGTATCCCCGCTTAAATTTTTTTGAGAAACGTATGTATCAGGAGAACTGATGGAGGCGGCGCCTTGTAGTGCCACCTCCTCGATGGGCATGTCCTCCTGATACCAAATCCCAAATTTCAGCGAGAAACACATTCTCCTTCTCGAGATATCCTCGCTTGCAAATTTTTCGAAAAACCTATGTATCAGGAGAAACGATAGAGGCGAGGACTTGTCGTGCCACCTCTTCGTTGGGCATATGCTCCTGACACAAATCAGAAAATTCAGCGAGAAACGCATTCTCGTTCTCGAGTTCTCCTCGCTTGGAACTTTTTCGAAAAACGTATGTATCAGGGGAACCGATAGGGGCGGCGCCTTGTGGTGCCACCCCTTCGTTGGGCATATTCCCCTGATTCCAAATCTCAAATTTCAGCGAGAAACTCATTCTCGTTCTCGAGATATCCTCGCTTGGAGTTTTTTCGAAAAACCTATGTATCAGGAGAACCGATAGGGGCGAGGCCTTGTAGTGCCACCTCTTCGATGGGCATGTTCTCCTGATACCAAATCCCAAATTTCAGCGAGAAACACATTCTCGTTCTCGAGATATCCTCGCTTGCAAATTTTTCGAAAAACCTATGTATCATGAGAAACGATAGAGGCGAGACCTTGTCGTGCCACCTCTTCCTTGGGCATGTTCTTCTGATACAACATCCGAAAATTCAGCGAGAAACGCATTCTGGCTCTCGAGATATCCTCGCTTGAAATTTTTTCGAAAAACCTATGTATCAGGAGAACCGGTGGAGACGAGGCCGTGTAGTGCCACCTCTTCGATGGGCATGTTCTCCTGATACCAAATCCCAAATTTTAGCGAGAAACACTTTCTCATTCTCGAGTTATTCCCGCTTGAAATTTTTTCGAAAAACCTATGTACCAGGAGAAACGATAGAGGCGAGGCCTTGTCGTGCCACCTCTTGGATGGGCATGCGTTCCTGATACAAAAATTCCGAAAATTCAGCGAGAAACATATTCTGGCTCTCGCGATATTCACGCTTGAAAGTTTTTCGAAAACCCTATGTATCATAGAACTGATAGAGGCGAGGCCTTGTAGTTCCATCTATTCGGTGGGCATGTTCTCCTGATACCGAATCCCAAATTTCAGCGAGAAACTCTTTCTTGTTCTCGAGATATCCTCGCTTGAAATTTTTTCGAAAAGCTATGCATCAGGAGAACCGCTGTAGGCGTGATTTTGTCGTGCCACTTCTTCGATGGTCATGTTCTCCTGATACGAAATCCGAAATTACACCGAGAAACACATTCTGGCTCTCTAGATATTCACTCCTGAAGTTTTTTCGAAAAACCTATGTATCATAAGAACCGATTTAGTCTTGTTGTGCCACCTCTTCGATTGTCATGTGCTTCTGATACAAAATCCGAAATTTCAGCGAGAAACAAATTCTTGTTCTCGAGATATTCACGCTTGAAATTTTTTCGAAAAACCTTTGTATCAGGAGAAACGATAGAGGCGAGGACTTGACGTGCCACCTCTTCGTTGGCCATTTTCTCCTGATACAAATCAGAAAATTCAGCGAGAAACGCATTCTCGTTCTCGAGTTATCCTCGCTTGGAATTTTTTGAAAAACCTATCTAACAGGAGAACCGATAGAGGCGAGGCCTCGTCGTGCCACTTCTTCGATGGGCATGTACTCCTGATACAAATCCGAAATTGCAGCGAGGAACACATTCTGGCTCTCTAGATATTCACGCCTGAAGTTTTTTCGAAAAACCTATGTATCAGGAGAACCGTGTGGCCTTATCGTGCCACCTCTTCGATGGTCATATGCTCCTGATACAAAATTTGAAATTTCTGCGAGATGTACCTTCTGGCTCTCGGGATATTCGCGCTTGAATATCTTTTAAAAAACATAAGTATCAGGGGAACCGCTCGACGGATGGCTCTGTCGTGTCACCTCTTCGAGAGTCATGTTCTCCGGGTACACATGGGTTTTAAAAAGTCTTGAAGATAGTATCTCGAGAAGTAGGTTGTAGTCTTCGATGGAAGTTTGTAATTTGTCAATAATTTACTTAATAACTAATTATTCTTACAGTCAAGTTTACTCAATCAAATGATAGAGTTTTTAACAAATTGAACTGTAGATTGTGTAGTTCTTAGCTTGGTATCATTTTTCAATGTTTATTGTTTGGAAGATGATATCAATTACCAGGTCTCACCACGAGGAGGTGACTACACTCGAGACCCGCCCTGAGTACCAATCCCGTCCACTTTCCGTTACACGCTTTGCTTTTTATATTGCTTAAAGAGTGCCGTGTACTTATTATACTTTTCCTTGTTACGTAATGTGGTGACAGACGTTCCATAGCAATTACATTTATATTCAATTTCAAATTGTCATGATCAGGTATTAACACATTCTTATACCTCGTTTGGAGTAATGTACTGTCCGTATAGGTTAAGATTAGTCTGACTTTTCGGGCGTCAGTGATGTGGAGCAATTGATAATTTTTCGAAAAACTATTATACCAATCAACAATTTAATAATATTTATATTTTTATCGCAAGATTACACTTCTACTTATTTATTACAGTGTTAAATAATAATTTGTTAAACTTTTTACCGGTTCAAAATTATACTAATTCATAATACTAATTTTTAAGTTACAGCTGCATTGATATACATTAGATAAAAATTTATTTGGAGAAAATTTATAGAATCAAAAATCAGGTTATGTAGTTATTGTCGCCTTTGTATAATCGCGCAGTATATAGAAAGTTTTGCTTGTTTATTGTTTTAGAGAGCAAGAAATATGTTTATTATTTATCTGTCTTTTTTCTTTATTCTAAATAAAATAATTTAATTTTTATAAATACATTATTCAAACTATGAAATAATGCGTAAAAGTACAAAGGAATTCAATCACTGAACAGTTGTTGTATGTAAACAGTTAAAATTGTTAAATAATATTCGGAAATGCATTATTTCATAGGTTGAATAATTCATTTAAAACTTATTAAATTATTTTTATAATATTTTTAAACATTACTTAATAATTTTCACAATTTATCTGTTACGATTGAATTAACAAATAATTCACGTCATTTGTCTTAAATAAATTGTTCAAGTCGATTGTTATAAATTATTGCTAAAAAATTGGTTGCGCTGTAATAGTGTACCTGTGCCTATATCGATATGGTAGAATGTGACATAAAAATGATACGGGGGTCAAGTGATTCTCAAAATACAAAACACGATAAATTGAATATTCGGACATCCAAACTCGTCTGTGATATCTGGTCTAGTTGCTCAGTGATTTTATTTAACAAATTTCTACTATTTGATAATAATCGTATAACTCGTCTGTTATATAGTTCTCCAATTCACCGTTGTTTAAGAGTAGAGTGCGCTAAAAAACCAGTGATTTTTTTTTTCCTAGTCGATATTTCAGAGCCTGAGACACCAAATCCCATTTAATGTCCAATCTATGCTGTTTCTGGTCAATGATCGTACGAGGTTTTGCTACAAACTTCACCGATGGCTGACGGGTTGCGGCATGTAGGCGTCATACTAATTCCTACACGTTAAATACATTGTACATTTCAGTTTATAATGAAGCGCGTTTCGATCAGTATAGAAGAACAACACAAACGGGAATCAATCATTTATTTATTTATTTATCAATGGAAATAATGAAATCGGTATCTAGCATAATTATTTATTCATATTCAATTAGATATTTTATTGCATTAGTTAGCAATATCAACAGTTGGTTACACACTTCTTATTCGCTCACTTTTCTTCTCTGTATCTCTCATTTCCACAATTTGTTCGCTTCTCTCTCTCTCTCTCTCTCTCTCTCTCTGTCTCTCTCTCTCCCCTTCTCTGACTTTATCAAATAATGATACACGCACACACGTAATTATGTACGTGTAACGAAATTACCAGCTAGAAATAACAAACGGTACAATGACTTAATGATTAATTACGATTTAATTGACAATCGTTTTGGCATAGTATAAAATATCACCATCATCCTCCTCTCAGATGTACAAGATTAACGATTTCGTATTAACAAGTGAACGAGTTCAACCGATCGCAAACCACGTTCAAATTGACCTCTCAACGGATCCGGTTTCCGGTTTCATCAACAATATTTCGCTAATTAATTTTACTAGAAAATGTCACATCTGAATGCTATTTAGTTTCGTGCTGATCGATCGCTTCGATTGTTAATTAAAACTTCTTAAGGCACTATAGAAAATGCGTTGTTACCGCCATTTTTACATAATGATTTACATACATCGTCGCGCGACATCCATTTCAAAGATTTACGTTCACAGATTTGTATATTTAATCATTCACTTATACAATATCGAATACAATATCAATTTTCATCATTTATTCATTATTTCGATTGCGACGAACTATCTCATTCGATACTCGCGTTGATTGCATTACGCAAATTAATATTCGCAAATGTAATTTCGACTGATTAGTAAAACGAGAAAGAAAAAAAGAGAGAGAGAAAAAAAAAAAGGAACGAGAGTTCGTTGCATTCGTACAGGAAAGTACGGGACGAGCACGGATGCTTTAAATAACTGCGAAGATAATAATCATTCGTAACGACGACGACGACGACAATAGTAATAATACTAATAATAAAATAAAATAAAATAATGTGGATAATTACTAATATTAAGCTTAAATAATTTGTTATTTATGAGTTTGATAAAGGCACGAAGACGTTACATAATTATACATATATACTATTAATTGTGTCGTCTTCCGACGTCCTGGAGTTCCTACGTCGCTGCAGGTCTTCGCGTTCAAGTCCCCAATAGTCTCGCTTCGATCTTAATTTTAATTTTTTTTTTTTTTTTTCGGCCGGTAACCAGATTGGGGATAAAGACCTCATCTGCTGTTGAATGTTCGTTCATCCTGTATATAAAGTTCCAAACATATGTTCTTACAAGCCGCAAGTAGCTGTGTAGCTAACTAAAAGGATTGATGGGGATCACGCCAGGTTAAGCACGCAACGTGCAAGACCGGTCCTAGGATGGGTGACCGTTCTATATCCAGTCTTGAAAAGCGTGTCTGAGGCAGAGGTCGCTGCCATCAGCTCTTCCTTTTTTACCATCTTTACCTATCCTACCTTACCGACACGATCCCACTCTTTCTCGTTTCCACGAGTGCAGCGTCCGGAAAAAAAAAAAAGTTTCCCGCCTTTCGCTATAGAAACCACCTTGGGACGTGACATTAATAATCGTAATGTTAATAGCAGCCGTGATTCTCCTAATTTATAATATATCTATATTATACGTGCCTATGTACAAAAAATATTGGCATCGATCGTTGTTTAAGGCGTTTATAAAATGTTAAATTAAACGTCCTGTGTGTGTGTGTCTGTGTGTGTGTGTGTGTGTGTGTATATATATATATATATATATATATATACACACAGAGAGTGTTCATAAAGTCTCTTTACAATTTCAAAAATTTATTACGAAGGCAAATGAAAAGACAGATAAATGGAAATGATTACAAAATGAGACGTATATATTTAAGTTTTTTTTCTTTTTTGCCTCACTTATTATTAAAACACCACCATTAGTTACACGAAGCATATCAAGACGGTACTCGATTTCTTGCCATTTTCGCTGTAGCATACCCTCATCTTCATGATGTGCCCATATAGAGGTGTATTAAGCGAGGCTATCAAAAGAAACTTAAATATATACGTCTCATTTTGTAATAATTTTCACTTATCTGTCTTTTCATTTGCCTTGGTAATAAATTTTTGAAATTATAAAGAGACTTTATGGACACCCTGTATATATATATACAAATATACACGTTTAATTTAACATTTTATGTTAAATTAAACGTATTATTATGTTTTATATTTTACACACACACACGCACGCACACACACACGCACGCACACACACACGCACACACACACACACACAAACACGTAATCAGTAAATAAAACTCTCTTTGTAACACAGATTGCACGTTTTACTGTGTTGTCTCGAACCTGTTGACCATGTAAAATGGTTGCAGCCTCCTGTGTGCATGCTCTATCGGAAAAAATGCCATATCAAAAGTGTTGAAAGTGTATGCACGCCTACCAGCTGCCACGGCTACACGCGAAACCGCTACCCGTGTTTTCTTCTCGTCTTTCATTGGCAATCGGATCACCGCTCGTTTTCCGCAAGCTTGCCCAAACGGACACCTCAGACGCTTCGACTAGATCATAAAGAAATGCACAAGAACGACAAATCCGTGACCAGCGCGTCACGATGTACACGTGAAGTGAAATTTATGGGCGAGAAAGAATTCGGGAAGACTAAATAAGCAAATTTTTCAAAGGAAAATTATATGAACGTCCATGTGAAATATAGATTTAAACCGCTTGACGTCGGAACTCTTTATACTTCGTGAAATTTCTCAACGAGAAACCTTCGCCCGAACGATGAACCATTGCGAAACAAAACGAAATGTTACAAGACTGATTGTAAACGTGTTTTCTTTTCTTTTCTTTTCTTTTCTTTTCTTCACATTTTGTTTCATATCCTTGCGTAATATAAATAAGTTCCTTCTGTCGGGCAAAATTGAATCGAACTAGCGAGAACTGTACATTGTTGTAAAGTTTTTGTAAATACTCGTTCCTCCCTCTATTTCTCTTATTATCATTTTCTATTCGTTCGCCAATGCTCTATCTTTTATATAATCACTTTCGTCGGTTGACACATGTCCATAAAAAATTGACGCACGCCTGCACACTCATTCGACAACACACACGCACACGCACACCCGCATGCTTAAAGATGACGATTACGCTCAGTTTTATCCGTATCTAAAAGTACATTCTTATCAAACTTCGATTTTCGAAATTCTCTGTATCACAGACAAAGAATTTGCATCGAGATTTACTATTTAGATCTCGTGTTAACGATAATATGGAGTTCACTTTCTCTCTCTCTCTCTCTCTCTCTCTCTCTCTCTCTCTCTCTCTCTCTCTCTCTCTCTCTCTCTCTCTCTCTCGCTACCGAATAACAATAAATACGCTTATAAGTTACAAAAAGAAAAGCCGTTTTGATGAGATTACAGGCCGCTTCGATTAAGTTAACGCATTCGATTAATATTTAACAATAACAATCGCGATTAGTGAATGTAGTATTAATAATAGAGGTAAATATTTCATAAAATAATAGAGAAATTATTTATACTATGAAAAATATTAATAGAAACATTAATAATAGTAATAACGATGATGATGGTGATGATAATAATAATAATAATAATAATAATAATTATAATAATGATGATGACAATGATAATGATGAAAGTTGTAACAAAGACAAATTTTCAATGACGATGAACATAATGAATTCGAAACACGATGAAGATGAATGACGACACAATAGTGAACACGAAATTGATGAAGATGAATAATGATCCATAATATTAATGACGTTAATATAGATGTTAATATTAATAATAATATTAAAGTAGTAATAAGTTTAATGGAGTTATTAGAGTGTGAGATATAAACTTTAGCGTTGTTTCCGCGCTAAAATGACAACTGATGCCACCATCGGAGGTTCTTCAGTCTTCTTTGGTTGTTGGGTAACTTGGTGAGGTTGGTGGGTAGGGGCTCTGTATTTACTGCCACGACTTTCAACTTTCCCCAGAAGTCAACTTCCGTTTAGAAAAAAAAAAGGAGAGAAAAAGGAAAAAAAAAATCGAACCTAGGTAGCGAAGCGAGGACTTGTCGAATGCTTGATTATAAAAATAATAATAAGAATAACTCTCTCGAGGAGTCAAAGCAGCAGCAAAGCCGGTAATAACGAGCATCCTGCCAAAGGTCGGATCAGGTTAGATGTGAGACAAAGCCTAAAACATTAGAGAAAGGACATCCTAAGCTCAAAAGTGCAAAAAAAGAACGTGAATCAACGATTAAGCATGTCAATTTGGTGAATTAGACATTAAAGAGTTAGAGTTAGAGAACGGAGGTATCATAAAAAAAAAAAATTGAAAATACAGTATTAAGAAGTCGGAGGAAAAGATCATATCAAATCAAAGTGTTATTCACTTTGAAAGAACGTTAGAATTAACAGGGAAACTAAATGGCAAGGAATTTATGATAGACAGGATGGAAAAGAGATGAAACTCGAAATTAAAATCCAAAAAAAAAAAAAAATAAATAAATAAATAAATAATGATCTCTCCCGGTTCATTTTGTCTCTCTGTTTCGCTTCTTCTAATTTCTGTCTTCCACTATGTAATATACATACACATATGTACATATATATACGAATGTAGATGCATACATTGTATATGTATGTATCGCTCGACGATGGAGAGAAGTTGGCTTCCGGTCCGTTGATCCGTTGATGAGAGCCAATTGATTAATAAATGTCTGGTTGTGGGTGCTGCAAGGGACTCCATAGCGAATCACCAGGCAAGCGACGAGAATGTAAGAATAGTGTCTGATGAGAATCACGATCCATGTTCCTTCCTCTCTTGCCATACTCGCCGTTATTACGGCTTCCTGCGATGACTACCGATCATCCAACCAGCGAATCTTTCTGTGTTACTGATCACTAACTTCCGGCTGCTATTTATCGTTCTCAGACACGAAACACAGCACCAATCGTTTCCTCAGAGATTCTTCTTCTTTTTTCGATTATTGCTGATTATCGCGTCAAGCATTCTCTCTCGAAACACTTCTTCAGGATGATTATTCAATGATAAAGTCTGGAAAATCATAATCATAAGAAGTATCTCTGTGCTCCTTTTGTTTCACCTAGATGGCGCCTCGTTTAATCTCGTAAATTGAATAGTCGGGTCTCGCTCGCCTAATAACAATTCCGTCCACATTTTTCATTCTACATCATTTTCGTTTACGGCTTATCGATATTTCAAACGATATTTCTGCTCTGGCAGAATGCAGAAACCATCTGTCTGAATTCCCTTGATGGCGTGTTTCGTCATTCGAACGTACACACGTGTCTCTCTATTAATATCGGAATTCACTCCCGTTACATTCTCGCAGCTTCCTGGTTGCTTTGGAGTCGCTTTGAAACAGTCGAATATGTAGTCGATGATAACGACGACTACGGCATGGCGGAGGGGAACAAGGTCCAGAAACGTTACCGTGGACCGTATTGTCCGAAAGGAAGCTCGGCAACAGCAACTACTCAGCTAAGTTCGCGCGGCGTCACGGAATGCCGAGCCGAATGATGATGATTGTTCCGATGATGACGCCTCGCCCGACGACACTGGACCGTGCAACAGTCGTCGCTGTTCACCACGTATTCACCACGTTTCATTTGGTGGGCAATTGTGTTGCACAGCGCCCGTGGACATCGTTTCCTGTCGCACCTGACCTCGCCGTTCTGCAAACACGTTCAGACACAAAAATCCGCTTTAGTATTTTTCAACAATTTCAATCCGCGCGTTGCGTTTCATTATTTTCATAAATTTCTGTATATTACTAAATAAATAAAATAATATTATTTTATTTATATTGTATTATATTGTTGTAAATATTATTATTTTATTTATATTATAAATATAATATTGTTGTAAATATTATTATTTTATTTATATTATAAATATTATAATATTGTTGTAAATATTATTATTTTATTTATATTATAAATATTATAATATTGTTGTAAATATTATTTTATTTATATTATAAATATTATAATATTGTTGTAAATATTATTTTATTTATACTATAAATATTATAATATTGTTGTAAATATTATTTTATTTATACTATAAATATTATAATATTGTTGTAAATATTATTTTATTTATACTATAAATATTATAATATTGTTGTAAATATTATTTTATTTATACTATAAATATTATAATATTGTTGTAAATATTATTTTATTTATACTATAAATATTATAATATTGTTGTAAATATTATTTTATTTATATTATAAATATTATTAAATACATTAAACAAAATAATTTAAAATACATTTTACAAACAAACAAATTTAAACAAATAAATATATTTATTATATTTATTATAATTATAAATATATTAAATATAATTATATATTTAATAAATATATTTCATATTTAAATATATTATAATAATAAATATATTTATAATATTTATTATATACATTATAATTATAAATATATTTATATTTATTATAATTTACAAACAGACAAATTTAAAATATATTATTAAATAAATAATCTTTCTGTCACGTTACGTTTTTGTATCAAGAATGTGTTGTTTTGTAGGAGGCCATACCTTACGATAGTAGTATGGCAAAAAACCTAAAATTTACCAAGAAAGTTATTTGTAGTAATTAACTTTCTAACAATTGTTCTACCTACTAGTGAAATTCTATATTTGCGCCTGTGCAATTTTCAAATTTCAATTTAATATTGTTAAAAATTCTAAACTAGCGAACTGTTAATTATAGAAAAAGGGAATGGTGTAATTGAAATGGCATAGTGGAGGAATAGAACGATAGGATTTGAAGTTACCTTGCAGATGATCTCGCGATCTCACGAGAGAGAGAGAGAGAGAGAGAGATAGAGAGAGAGAGATAGAGAGAGAGAAGCACAATACTTTTTTCTCCGTGTCAGCACGCGCGATCCGTGGCCGCGTTCCATTTTCATCGTAATGGATGGACCCTTTTAATGGCCGACCCAGACGAACGAGTCTGGTTTAAAGGTTTTATCCTTAAAGGTCTCCGGTTCTGACCGTGTCTGGATATCACAACGGGGCTACCGCCAAACAACTTCTAACGTGCCGTACACACCGTGAGGGTCGTACGAGCGAAAGTAAAGCAAATCGCGAGTCGTGTTTTCGACAAGACCTTCGCATGAATACATAATGAAGTACGTTCGCCCATGAGAATTTCTTTCCCCTTACTGAAAAGCTGTTCATTGAACAGCGTCGAGAATCTTTCAACAAATTATAAATTGAATACTTCCAACTTAAGTTCCTTTTAATTCTCAAAATTGAAAAACGTGAAATTATAATTCATATTACGTGTGAAATTTTTATTATGAAACAACGTAGTGCGAGAAACACTATCTCTCCGTTCCTCTTGATTCTTTTTTTTTCTTTTATTTCTTTTTCTTTTATTCCATAGGAAGCAATAGCAATTACTGAGACTGTTAATCAAGTCGATTCCGTAGCTCTGGGGTGTTTGAAGTTAACTGATTGCGGACCATAACGAGTGACCAAACCGTGTACAATAATTCGTCGCTTTCTTTTCGAATTCGTAGATATGTTATCGTACTGGATAGAAATATTATTATTGTACAGTAATAAATTTATTGTTATTTATGTTTCGTCTGGATATTATACTTAAATACACTTAAAACTGAGGGAATATTGCGATTTTGGGACAAAAAGATTCTCGACCGGCGTAACACGTCGAGAGGTTAACGACTCTTAATTCGTACAGCAAACTCTCAAGAAACGTCCAATGTTTAATATCAGCCTGCGAATGAATCATAAAAATAGTAGTCGCTTTTTTTTGTGACTGAAGCTCGTGACTGAGAAAGGTGCAAACGACCATTAGGTAGGTGCAAACTACCATTACCATCTTGCTACCTTTAGCAAGATAAGTATCGTTAGTCTTAAAATCTTCTACAACCTTGAACGACCTTTATTCCTTGTAGAACATGTCTGGACAAGTGTCGTTGCACCGAGACCAAAGAAGGATACGCGAGACTGCGAAAAAAATCAAGGCGCCCCTGAATTTCTTGTACATACATTTCCATTCGAAAGAAAGTCACTCTGTTTTATGGAAACCGGTTTTCCAGATTATTTAAAAAAAACACCAAGTATTATTTAATTTTTAATCGTACGTTTGTGAAAGGGCAGAGCTCTCATTTGAAATACTACTAAGATACTATTGAACATGTATACAGAAGAGAGAACGATGAAAGCTATATGATGATATTAAGAAAATATTTCTAAATCCTAAAATGCATGCTTAGAAATCTAAACGTTTCAATTGAAAGTAAATAAGTCGGAAAACTGTATCCATTCGATACATTTCGACAATGGCAAGGTGGTAAAGTTGTGTCTTCTCGATCAGGGCAGACCAGCAGCTTCAAGTGCGAGTGGAATGCGGCTGATGAGAGGGTAAGAGCGATCCGTTTAAACCGGAAATTGTCGCACTTGCCGAGTAAAGTACCGTGACGATCCTGCGTTCTCAACACCACACGTCTAACAAGAGTCATTTACATCTATATAATGTCAAAAGAAAATCCATAATTACTAATTGAACTCTGCAACGATGTTCGATATTTTTTCGTCGCCAATGGCGGACAGGCCCAACAAGTTTCCCAACACATAAGCTTATAACGTATATATGTAAGAAGCATCACATGTTCATTCAGTTGCATCTGGTTAGAACTCGTTGTGTGGCGTTAGTATTCCTCGTGGTTCGCGTAACGGACAAATTACGAATCGTATTTTATTTTCTTACAGCTTCGCCAAATTGCACACGTACGGGTTATCAATTTTCTTGCGACCACAAAGTGCATCGGTACACCGACGATTGCGACTGATTTCTGGGTAAATTCATAAATCAAGAAATTACAGCATTGCATGTCGACCGTGAGACTCGTTGAAATTTTCTTGCTTGCTATTCACACGTTTCGTTAATTCACGAATTCGCAAAATTAATTCTCAGGCAATTCTAATAATCTATCAACTCCATCTCTTTCCTTTTTCGAGATATGTAAACTCGTAATTATTTTTACGATCGTTCGCCAAGTGCAATGTAAATTTGCCAGCGCGGCGTCGTGTCATCACCATCTCCCGAAATTCACGCGAGCGTAACCACCGATTGAAAGGATTCGCATTCCGCGCGTGAAATGGTGGCCAATCGGCAACCGCAAAATCGTCACGATCCTTCGGCCGTGGCTTTCACGCACCGACGCAATCTCATCTTCGCCGCACTTATCGCGCGCGAAGCGGAGAAAAAACGATGGTAGATCGACCACGAACAATCTCCAATTGACTTTAGCGGCGTTGCGCGCCAACAGTAATTTGGCCGCGATTATTTCAAACGTCTGATCTCTTGATTTTGGACTCGTAAGAGGCCTGAGATCTTTGAAATACTTCACGGACAAATCGAACACGCGAGCAATTTTTTTAAGAAAACAATCTACTTTGAAGAAATTTTCATTTGCACAGACGCAGGATCTAGACAAGAGTCAATATCATTATTTTTCTCGTTACACTTTTCATTCATGTATATCATCGAATAAATTATCTTGTCACTTGAACTGTGGCTTTGACGAATCATTACAGTGTTTAATCATTAAGTTAGATTAGGATCAGTTAGCAGCGTGAGATGCGAGATGCAGATTATTAATAGCTCTATGCATAATTAGTTGCGCTAGACTAATTTATAAAAATCGTAACGAGCGCTGACTGAAAATATCGGACAAGACAATTATTTATACAAATAACTTCTATCTGTCCGTGCTAAACACATTTCTATACTGTACTACACTCTGAGCAGGTAATGTTTCAAAAATAGCTAATGGAAACTGTATATGTACTTGTATACTTTATATTGATATACTTCACTAACAATTTATATTAATATACTTTTCTAATAAGTTACTTTATTATTTATATTAACATACTCTGCTAATAAATCACTTTATTATTTATATTAATATACTTGGCTAATAAATCACTTTATTATTTACTGATTAATATACTTTGCTAATAAATCACTTTATTAGTTACTTATTAATATACTTTGCTAATAAATTACTTTATTATTTATATTAATATACTCTGCTAAGAAATTACTTTATTATTTATATTAATATACTCTGATAAGAAATTACTTTATTATTTATATTAATATACTCTGCTAAGAAATTACTTTATTATTTATATTAATATACTCTGCTAATAAATCACTTTATTATTTATTTATTAATATACTTTGCTAACAAATTACTTTATTATTTATATTAATATACTCTGCTAACAAATCACTTTATTATTTATATTAATATACTTTGCTAACAAATTACTTTATTATTTATATTAATATACTCTGCTAATAAATCACTTTATTATTTATTTATTACTTTGCTAACAAATTTATATACTTTGCTAACAAATTACTTTATTATTTATATTAATATACTCTGCTAACAAATCACTTTATTATTTATATTAATATACTTTGCTAACAAATCACTTTATTATTTATATTAATATACTCTGCTAACAAATCACTTTATTATTTATATTAATATACTTTGCTAACAAATTACTTTATTATTTATATTAATATACTCTGCTAATAAATCACTCTATTATTTATATTAATATGCTTTGCTAATAAATCACTTTGTTATTTATATTAATATACTTTACTAATCAATTACTTTATATCGATATTTTTTAAACTTCCTGAGAAAAACGGTATCAAATTTGTAGTGATTCTCACCTTGCATCTGCACTTGACGCACTTAATTTCCCCGTGCGAGTGAATTCGTGGATGCCATTCCATACCGTTCTCGTACGGACCACCGAGGGGGTACTTGCAACCGCCGGAAGCCAGTATTTCCTCGGTGGTGCGTTTGATGGATAACGCCGCCTGATCCCGCGGCAAACGCGTCGTATCGCCAGCGATCGTCGGGCTAGGCGTCGTCGCCGGACATTGTTTGCAGCATGCCTTCTTACTGGGTCTAAAGGCGAATTTCTCGTCGCAGTCCAACGGCGGGCACTGTACCCGCGGGCATTTCACCTCCAGCGTGACATGCTGCAAAAGACAAACGGATATCCAAAACTCTATGAACGAAGCCATCATATCTTTTCATAGACAGATCGAAGTATTTTTCCACGACGCTTACAATTTCACCACGATGGTTGGACCGTCTAAGCTGATTCAACAAGAAACGTTAGACACATTATTAGAGACAAGGGAGAGAAAAAGTCGGGCTAGAAAGTCGGAGCGGAGCTCCAGTTTCCTTTCCACGCGTACTACACTACGTCGCGCACGTTCGACTTCCACCGATGCTAATTGAAGCCGAAATAAGTACGAAAAGTACATCGCACGCGATAAGTTCAAGTCGGTCAATCGACGTGTATATCAGCTGCTGATTTGTCAATACGTGTGTATGTACGAAACGCGTTATCTTGCATCTCGGCGTTTCTCCCCATTAACGCGCGACAGAGCTGATCAAGCGCGCTGTTGATCAAGTGACAAGCAACGAATCAAAAGCAACTTATCTCCAGGGTAATGAACATGACTTCTCGTGCAATGTGTCCCCTCGGGCATGGCTTCAAACAATCCTCTAATATCTATTTAGAAAGGCCTGCCACCGATTGTCGATCGCGGCAGGCGTTCGCAACATGCGCAGCTCCTTTTCATGACTCGGCGGAGAGCAACCGCATTCTTCTGTGGCGCAACGAACTCGCGCGAGCGCGCCCCAGTGTCTAGTTGAATTTTTCATTTGCACGGGTGCCTTTTATATGGGTGTTGCTCACGGAGAGAGCGCATTATAATATATACTGATGTATGTGTCGCAGGGGATCGACGCCGATGCTGGAATCGTTACGAAACTCCTCTGTCCGACGAGAGTGAATGTATGGTGGTAACGAGGTAAACAAAGAATCTAGAAAAAGCCGACTGGCGTGGAATTCGAACACCGTGCCTCGTGCGCGATTTAGCGCTCTGTTCCGCGATCATGGGAGGGGAACCATTTGAATTCCAACACGTTTCGAAATTCGACCTAAGGTTGACGAATATTTACAGAAGTGCAGTCAGAAGAGAAACTGGCGCCGACGTGAAAGGGGAAAAGGGAAACATTTGAAATTTGTCTGAATTGAATTTATCGACTGTTGATTCTGCAAAACGTTGAATTGCATACATGCCTTGCTTAAGTGACGAATATGACTTGAAGAATATTTCACAGAGGACAGAATTTTCCTTCTTTCCTCAGTTGTTTCTTAATTTAAAACAAAAAGAATACGGCCAATTAACGCCTTGCGCTGGCAACTAATTGCGGACCGTAACGAGTGACCGAACCGTACACAACAATTCGTCGCTTTCTTTTCGAACTCGCCGCCGGTATGATATATCACTGGATGGAAATTATTGAAGAGTAATAAATTTACTATTTGGTTTTCCTTACATTTGTTTTACTTAATTATACTTAAAACTGAGGTGATATTGCAATTTTGGAACGAAAAGTTCTCGACGTGCGTGGCACGTCATTCGAGCGCAAGAGGTTAAATAGGATACTACTCCGTGTCAATAATTTTTAATGGTCGATTAAATTCATCACGAGGAAGAAAAAGAGAAGAATAGATAAAGCAGTATGATAAACTTACGTCGCACGTGCAAATTGTACAAGTATCAAATCCCATTGGGGGCAAATATGGATGCCACGATGCTCCCGGTAAATGAAACTGGCCAGCCAGCGTGCAACTTCTTGTCACTGTGCTGATATTCTTTCCAGTTGCGTTCATGTTAATTCCTGGAGCTATGCAAACGAATAACATTCCGTTATTCTTAATCAAAATCGTTATTAATCAACGTGTTGTATTTGACATAACAGGTATAGAACTATCTAGGAAACAATCTTCCACAAAATTGACATACAATCAAACCTCGATAATTCGATCGAAAATTTTCTTCATTTCTTTCCGCTCCGCTGTGCAAAGAGATGCAAATTGATTTTGACTCGTGTTTCTGCAATTCGAGTTCAAACAAAATCCGAAAATCTCTATAAATCGAAGTTTACTTTTACGTATGAATCAAACTTCTATCACTTCTATTACCTCCACAAATTTGTCATCTCTACAATGTACCAACCGTGTCGATCTAATACAAATTACAAACAGTTAGGCTCACTGATTTGATCATTAACATGAATACTTAATCAAATGGACATTTAAGTGTCTTCCTTTAAGCTTCCATACATACAACAGTCGTAACGAAGCAGCTACAAGTTGAATTTCGTTTGAACCTCTTTTACTTGAAAATTTAATAAAACGAAATTCCGTATAACTCGGAGATATTTTTATCGACTTATCGAGGCTCGATTGTACAAAACAAGCTGAAATACCGAAGCGAACGCTATATACCAGCGACTTTAACCCCTTTCGCTGGCAACTTCGATTCACGGACCATAACGAGTGACCGAAGCGTGTACAATAATTCGTCGCTTTATTTTTCCTTTGAACTCGTCGATATTATATCACTGGATAGAAATTATTAAGAAGTAATAGGACCTATCGTCCGTTTCGCCTGGATTACATTTAAATATACATAAAACGGGAAAGAGAAAATGTTGCAATTTGGGACAAAAAAAAATGTGGCACGTCATTCCAGCGCAATAGGTTAAGAAACAAATAAGCGCAACAGATAATGAAACCGGATGAACCGAGCGTTGCAGCCAATTTAATTAGATACAGCAGAACGTCGATGTACCGATCGGATCGAAGAAAATGACGGATTGCTTTAATTCGATTCGGCTAGAAGGGGGATTGGTTTTTCTCGACCGGTAGCAACCGGACTGATACGTCTCTATCGAGATACGTCAAATGATGGCAAAGCTTTCAATTTGTTTGATCGATCAATCGTGCTGTGAAGCTGGAGGAACATTTAAACCGGCTTAATTTATCCTGCAACCGTCTGGTATGGTAATTCCACTTATTCGGTCAATGACGGAATTAATGACGAAACAAGTTTGACTAATAAGATTTTATCTCTTGAACTGATGTGGCTGCAGCGTAACTGATAAATTGATCTTGGTGAAAATATGAATATCCCCCCCCCCCCCCCGAGGCATTTGACATTCCATTTTTAAGTTTTACGCTTTAGAATCAGATCACCGATAAACGAGCAAATAAAGAATTCATCAACAAGGAATTTAGCTTGTAATTAATCTTGCATTATGATTAAGATCATCGAAGCCTTATTTTAGCTAATGATCTAGCTAAAAAAATGAGAAATGTATAAAAGAAAATACAATATATTGTCTGCCTAAATTCTAAGCAATTACAAGCCCGCCATTTTGCTAGTAATGTGCTAAATAAAATAGCATTGAAGTACCATGCTTGTCAACAAAATCAAAACCATTATTGTAATTGTAATTTATAACTACTTTAATCCTAATTAAATTAATCGATCGCAAATCGACGAAGGAAAACAAATAAAAAAACTTTGACGTTCGAGTCTCAACGCGCTGCGAAATAAGTTTGTCTTACATCGTGATCGAGAAGCGATTTAAAAAGGATCGTGATTAACTATGACTGATTCTGTCTTCGTGGAACGTATCTTGGTTAATCGGATTGAATTCCTTTGATTCCTTTAGGTGTTTATCGAAGTGACACCGTCGAGAAGGAAAGATAATTAATCCACGTGTTTATCACGTGCTATTCGCGATTATAGGAATTCTGGTCTAATTCTGGTAATTCAAAAAGATGAAGACTCAATTACAATTCCAAATAAGCATTTAAAAATAATTAACAGAGAGTCAGGTTATATTATGTAAAGAAATCTCTAGAGACGCGACAAGGTCTATGATCAAGTTCTATGATTTATTGCCTTTATTTTAGGGAATCTTTTCAAGACCAAGCTTTCTTCTTCTCAGCAATTCAAACATGGTTCTTCTTGTGTTTAAACTTCAGCCCAGTACTTCTATTATACATATAATATATATCTGTATATATATATATATATGTATACCTAAATATTATATATACATAGATAATATCTATTTGTATTATATTATAATATATATCTGTATGTATATACCTAAATATATATATATATATATAGATAATATCTATTATAGACTTAAAATTTGAATACATATACCTAATAATAGAAAATTAGGAAAAAAAGAAAGAAACTGAAAATGAAAACAACATACTCGAACAAAGAGGACAACAGTGACCAGGAGGAGGCTTCAATTGCTTGCCCTCGGCGCAGGTGAGAACTGGACAGGGTACTGGATCGCACTGTGACAGTCCACGGTAACAGTGACACATGTAGCACGGATCTGTGCTGGACGTCCATTGAGTTCCCTCTTCGTAGAATCTTGTCTCGTGGAAACACGCGCCGGTTTCAATGTCCGACTTGGGTGGCTGAAGATTGTAGGCGACAACCGAGGCAACGTCGTTATCCGCGTAATGAGGAAGACAGTTGAGCGGCGCCCTGGCCTTGAACGGAGCTTTCAAAATCCTTTCGGCCTGTTTGTCGGTCACCTCGAGGAAACCAATGCCAGATTCAATTCTGTACAGTTCCACCGGTGATAGACCGGTGACGGAACCTTCCAAAATGTACCCAGTGAACTCTTCCAGTAATCTTCTAGCAACAGGTGCTCCTTGAACCACTAGGGGCATCGTTTCCAGATAAAGTCGAAAGGTGCGTGGTTCGTGGCTGTTCGTGGAAGACGTCTGAGGGAATCCAGCAATTTCAAGCTCGTAATGCAACGAACAGTCTAGATCAATGGCTGTCCAGACTAGACCAACTGGACCAGGGTGTACAGGTTCCTGGGACAGCCTTCTGAGCAAAATAGGCGCAGCAGTGTCTCTGGCGTCAGCCACGGGTCTTTGTAACAGCCGGCCGCGCAACATGGATCCAACGTGCGAGGCAGCAACAACCGCAAGCTCTCCGTTGAACAGAGGTTCGAGGAAACGTGGCCCTGGACGCTCCAACGAGCCATTAGCTAGGCCTTCGAAAAGAGAAGGTGTCAGATCTTCCAACTCGGTACGACGTTTCCCACCTTCGTCCACCAAGGTCACTAAAGGACTCTCTTCCTCCAGACCTATCAGTTGAACACCGTAACGCAGTGAACCGGCACGATCCAAGAACGCCCAAGCTAGGCCAGAGGCTGCCGATGGTGTCTCTGAAAGTAGCAGAGTCTGATACATCTCGCAGTTTGCACGCGGGCCCACTATTCCGGCTAATCGAAGCGCCTGAGGGTCCTTTCTCGACATTATGCTGATCGAGAGTTTCCCTCGCGTCAACAAACGGAGATCCGCTCCGGACAAGGCACTGCGGACCTCCCCGAAGTTTAACTCGTTCGAGGGCTTCTTCACCACGATCTCCTCTCGCAGGACCACGTAGTCCTTCTCCACATGCTCCAACTGGACTATCAGCGGCACTTCAGAGACATCGTTAGGTAGGAAAACGCCGTTGAACACCAAAGACACGTGGATAGATGGCGCTGACGCCGAGGAGGCTGAAACTATGGCGGTGGCTCCTGCACCGGACATCAACGAACGATCCACGCCCATTGTCGGCTCCAACAAAGAGGTGTACTGCTCCGTGGATAAAGTACGATAACGGGACAACTGTCCAGTCAAGGTGGCCGATGGTTCCCATATAAAGGAGACGTGCAAACGCTCCTCGCGCAACAGTTTCCGATAATCGCGGGGAACCCTTCTCCACACGCCGCACAGCTTCCCCGTTGCATTTTGATACACTCCGCCGATCGGATCGATCGCCTGTTCCTCTAGAATGCTTCCTGACCCGTCGATAAACTGTATGCCCCTCGGACGAGGTGTGGACGTTGACAAATAAAATGAATAGTAGAGATTTTTCCGGTGAAACGTGAAACGGCCAGTGGCCAGATAGTTGTAGGCACTGTTGTACATCGAGGTCGGACTTGGTTCATCGCGGCGCAGTACCTGAGACGTTCTGCCGGTTAGAAGCGTCCCAAAATCTAGAAAAGTGCGACGTAAAGTTAGGTAAAGTAAAGCTCAATTGAATCTCAGGGTGAACGAGTGGGTTTCATTACGTTTTAGGCTTCGTTCCTCTTCTTCCGATGACAATTGCGCCGGCAAATCCTGCACTATGTCGCTACCTGCAACATAAAAAAAAAAAAGCGTTTGAGAAGCGTTTTCTTCTTTCTTTGCGATTAAACATCAATCTAATCATTTGTTTTTTTCTTTCTTCTAATCTTTTACTCGAGTCATCTATGCATTATCCATCTAAATTTAGAGTTCGTAAGTGAACGAAACTCTTTTTTCGAAAACTCTTTTCCTCTAGACTCTGAGAAGCAGATTAAGCCTTCGGTTATTTTTTTCAAATGTTTTGGAGGCCCATTGAAAACAATTAGACACGGATATAAACGATCGAATTTGCTCGCAAAGAGTACGAAAATGCCAACGGGGCGTTCAAATTCCAAGAAAATTCCATTTTCTAGTAACGTGAAAGGTACGAAAGTTTATTTTACTGCCTCGTAAAACGATTACGTATGTGCACCGTTCTCCCCCTGGCGAGAAAGTTCTCATTATACACAGGTCATTTTGACGAGCATATGTTGAGACAAACATAAACTACTCTGAAAAAAAAAGAAAAAAAGAACTGAGTCGTAAAGATATTTCAACACTGATCTGAAGAGAAGTTCCGGGTATGTATTTTGTATATATATCGTAGAAAATATTTTCAAATTTCATTTGTAACGAGACTGTCGCAACGATCATCGACAAAATTTGAGTGATTATGTGCAGTTTGGTGAATTTTCTCAATTTCCTCTGTTCAACTGCTTTATTCTAACATGTCTCGCACAGCACGCGCAATTAAATGAAAAAAAAAAAAAAAAAAAATATCTGCAAGTGTTTGAATATTTTTGCCAGACACTATGATGTACACAGAGGAGATGAAGTCTTTCGTATTCTTCTCGCGTAAGGATAATGGACGCGTGGTATATATATATATATAGCTTCGTTCCAAGCCGCGTGTCGCGTCTTTGATCAAGAAATCGAGGGATCTCGTGTGATGACATATCGATTACAAGGCGGCACATTGAGGCTTCAACAGAAAATAAATGATCGATGGAGAAGAAAGGCAGAAGAAGAGAAGGAAAGGCAGCAGAGAGAGAGAGAGAGAGAGAGAGAGAAGAGAGAGGATAAATGCTAATAGAAAGAAAAAGGAGGGAAAAAAAAAAAAAACAAACGTAGAAAAATCCTTCAGCCACGATATGCACGGACCATAAAGAATGTCTGTGGGGTAGGAAAAGAGGCGGCTGGCGCCAACCACCGCTACTTTGAATGTTACTTTTATGGCGCATACCGCGCCAAACCAGCCGCGCGGATACGTTAATTGGAATATGTACAGTACGTGGCAGTGACAGCCACCAATAGCCACGGAATATCACGACACGTTTCACCTTTCTACCCGTTCCGACGTCGTTTCTACGCCTCTTAACCCCTCGATTTACGAACATTCGTTTTCAGAGAATTCTGCAGAGACATCTATCTCTGACTGTGTTGCAGCGATTATTTTCTCTTTTTTTTTTTTTTTTTACGGCACTTTCTTCGAACATTGTTCTTCACGAAAATTAAAATTGCCAAATTGTGCCACACAGCACGTGTGAAAAATATATATATTCGGTATATTCGGTTGCGTGTTTGACGAAGAAATACGCAGGCAAAGGAAGCATAATTATTATAACACGTTGTTATATTTAGACTGGCGTAATTGTAAAGTAAACTGGGATGATGTTGTTGAGCTGCGAAGTCGCCGAAGGTTTTGCATGCAGTACCGCTGGATAGCCATGTGGCTCTTGACGCCACAATTTCTTCTCGTCTTCCCATTACGTTAAGAGTCAAATGAACACGCCAAAAAAATTAATATTCCTAACAATTACGTCTGGCTGATTAACAATGTAAATCATTATGGAAGACGATGAACCAGGAAACCTGCACACGTTAAACCTTGAAGTACAATTTGTTATAAACACTTATTACCGGCGAAGAGAGTTGAGTTCAAATCTTTTACGCGATTAGAAAAGAAAGTTATGACTGATTTAATAGCATTCACGCGAAAATCGATACTGAGCGGCACTTTAATTTGCCTAATTAACCAACTAAATAACCAAATGACGGTGATATAAATCGCAGAAGACGTTCAAAGAAATTTTCAAAAAAAAAAAAAAAAGATACTGTAATGAAAATACAATTTCAAACGATCTACCATAATTGGCTGGGACAGGCGAAATGGACAGGGTCATGTATTGATCCAACGCTAATTACGCGCATGTTTCGACGTCTCGACCCTTCATTGCCCTTCCCGAATGGACGCGGGAGATTCAACGAGTTTCGTCATTATCCAATGAATGGAACGATTGCTTTCGCATCTCCTCGACATCCGGAACACGTTGTCGTTCATCGTCCAAGTCGATGAGAATCGATGTGACAGTCCAATCGACGGGCTCACAGGTCACAGTTTCTTTTCGCGAGGCTTCGCCTTCGTATTGGTGATCGTCGGAGACTTCACCTTCTATCAGCAGGGGGCAACAAGCATGCCAGACAACGACGACGCGAATGACAACGATTACGATGACACTGAACGAGGAGGAGGAAGGCAGACACGGGTTAACGAATTTTTGAGCATTGAAATTTTACACCCGCGACGATAGGCGATACTTTTCGAAAAAAAGAAACAGGGAAATAGATTTTATCAGGCGTCCAGAGAATTTTCTATTCACTTCGTGACGGAACATTGTACACAGCCTACCATTTTAGTGTTGTATCATTTTGAACGTCTCGAGTATTATACTTGCGCTAAAGATTGTTGATTGTGAAACTAGTTAGTTATTTTTTTATTTCCTAGCTATTTTAATATTTTCGATTAATTACTGTTTAATAATTTTTTTCAGACGCGGATATTTCTGTGACACCAGGATAATAATGATACGATTTTTTTAAACGTGCGAAAATATTGTTACACATAACAGGTTAGTTCTTGGACTTTGAGACGACCTTTTCGAATCTGGTTTTTCAAGATACCAGCCATGTCGGATGAATGGAAATGAGAGATCAACTCGAGGAAAAAAGCTGCGAAAAAGGAAACTTGATCTAAACTTTTGAACACTAGGACAAATTTCTTTATACGGACATGCTCTTACATCATTGATTGGTCATTGCAACGCGACGCTGTGCTCGTTTACATTAATCAGGAAAAAAANAAAAAAAAAAAAAAAAAAAAAAAAAAAAACAGAAAAAAAAGAGAAAAAAAAAAAATAGAAAGCCAACTATCGACATTTCTGAAAAATGGCAGGCGAGATACGAAACCGGACAGCAAGGCTTGGCAAAGACAATAAGGAGCGAAAGAATGGGAAAGCGGAGGCAGACAACATCGTTGAAATTAACGATGATGAAGCATATCGGGAGGATAAAAGATGATAAGAGATGAACTGGCAGCCAGTAGCGACGAGAGAGCATTGGTCAGTCTTATTGAAAGAGGAATGGTTCGCAATGATCTTCCCTCTCCTCCCACGCTGCTTCTCCCTCGACCTTCCAACCCTCCCACCGCCAAGCCGCGTCTCCTCTCGTCTATTCTCATTCCTGTGCGCGTTATGCCCGATCATTACGTATGCTAATATTTACATTTAGATTGCACGGCTTAATCGAAGTGACGCCATGCGGTAATATAGCCGGCGCCATGGCGCTAAACCGTGGCGCCCGACCTATCTCTTCTCTCTCTCTTTCTGCTCACCGCCGATCACCAATCTTCCTACTCCTCTTCCTCTCCACACGCCGTTCTCCATTCTCTTTTTCTACTTCTTCTTCTTCTTCTTCTTCTTCTTCTTTTTTTCTCTCTTTCTTTTTTCTCTACCCTTTTTTCTCTCTACCGTTTCTTTATCATCAACTTTTTTCCACTGCTTTTTTCTTTACTAACTGTCCTTCCCGCTACGCCGGTTACGCTTCATTTGGTTTCTCTCACGGGTTGTTGTTTCATTTATCTGCCACATGCGACTGTATCTTTCTCCTCAATTGACGTATCTTTTTTTTTTTTTTTAGTGTACTCGTAGTTTACGTGCTTTTTATTCATTACAGATGTAAAATAACAGCGGGGCAAATGTTGGTAGCGATAATTACATAGTTTAGCAATTGCATTCACTTTCTGCCAGTTCTGTTGCTAGATTTATTATTAGAAATATCGACGTTATTTACGTAAGAAACAAGACAGCGCCTCTTTGACATTTGTGTTTCTTGGTCGTTGTAACATTCGATCGTAAACATCACGGATGTCTAGTCTATGGAAGATACGTTTTCACGGGAACAAGAACCGTGGAATATCGTTCCTGCAATAATAATGTTTCCTGGATAATTGAAAGTTTTTGTGACTCACAAGTAGCTAGCAAACAAATAGCGCTATATTTTACTCGTCGTAGAATTACAAGTTACACGCGAGTTTGACGTTTCTCACGTGCATCTGCGAAAATAACGCCGTAACGTCATCGGAGAAGCTCGCGTGATGAACGACGACAAATTTTTCATTGACGTTGCGAAAGGAGAATAATAAATAATAAAAAGGAAGATGGCAAATGTCGGCGATGCTCGAAATAGAAATGCTCGCGGACAATGACAGCGGAGTGTGTCGACGGTTAATAAATGCGTGCTCGCTAATTGATTCTAAGTAACCAATAAATTGCGCCGGCCGCAATTGTAAAAAGTTGGTTATGGCAAACGTATGCGTGTGGCCGAGGCGTTATCTTTTCGCTGATTGTTTGCTCGTTTTTCCCCGGAGACAGCCTGTCGGCCGGGCCGCGTTATCGAGCTTTTCCTCAAGCTTGTTCAAGAATGGCGGTCTTAATCGACGCTTCTGGCCGATGATAATACGGCCGCGACATATCGCGGAGAAATCGTCGAGCTATCAATGCGCAATAAATTACGATTCTTGAAAGTGATACCTCACTGTGAGAAAAGGTTATCAACGCCATATATATATATATATTTTGAAGAACACCGATGTCGATGTTCCGTACAATAGAATTCGAATTCGGGGGTTATCACTTGTGCGAATGCTGATTGCGGACCGTAACGAGTGACCGAACCGTACGGAATGAATCGTCGCTTTCTTACTGAATCACTGGATAGAAATTATTATTATTATATAGTAATGAATTTATTGTTATATATGTTTTGTCGGGATTATACTCGAAGCTGAGGAAATATTGCAATTTTGGGGCAAAAAAATTCTCGACGTGCGTTCTAGCGCAAGAGGTTAACAGACCGTGAAGATTTATGTTATACCAAGGATAATTTCTATTTTGCAACGTTGTTTCGCTACGAAATTTATACTTGTCGGAGAAAAATATTTAATAAACATGAAAAGAAAAAAATTCATAAACATGAAAAGAAAAAAAGAATTCATAAAAACCAGCAGCAATCTTTTTCATCTGTTTATGCGAACACAGGATTCCTGAGACGTAGACACTTTTTTTATCGAGTGCGAGCACCTTCTTTTTTTTTTTTCCAGCAAAGATCACAAAGTTACATTAGATGCAACATCGATTTCTTCTGCGCGGCTCAATTATCTTACAAATGGTTGGCTTGTGGTAATTACTGCTTTTTCCCGCAGCTTCGCTTGCCTTTTTATAAAGATAATTTTATCATTTACGAAACGCGTTGGTTTTTCATTGAATTATTTACGTCATTTCACTTTTTCGATCCCCTTTTAATGATACGTTCATTCTCATTTATTATTACAAACTTCTTGCACGTGTAGATAGAAAATAACGTACGCTTTACGATGAATAATACTTGTATCGTTATTAATGAGTTACGAAATACTTTGAAAGAGTAATAATAAAATTCTGGTTATGACAAATTTATCGTTCGTTTAATGTCAATACATGGTTAGTGCATTACGAGCCATTATATTTGCAAAAGAATTTTGCTACTTCGTAAGAGTTTCATTCGCAAGAGATTGCTAAATATTCGATCGTTACTTTCAGCTGATTATCGTATCTTCTTCACTTCGTTTGTAATTCTACATGTTTAATTAACGATGATATAAAAATCCACTTTGTTTAATCTACATAAGAATCCATTGAAGGAAGAAAAAAGAAATGCCAACCTATCAAAAATCCCATAATATTCCAGCAAAAGTTACATATACATTCGCACGTGATATTTCACATACTGCAGAGTTTGCCGAATGAAAAAAATAACTACAAGACACATGAATTTGAGTTATAATATACATCAACAATACTTCATTCTTGCAATTTGCGTTTCTCTGTCAAATAATACACAAATTTTCCTATTCTGATTGTGATATTTGTGAGACGAACATGATGCAAGAAGAGCACTGCTAAACAGCGAAATGAGAGTGACACACATTTATGTCATCTATGTATGACTCATAGATCTAATGGTACGATTAGAGAAGCAATTTCTTGGTAAATATTATTTTGAACTGTACCTTTGTTACTTTTCCCATCCACTAAAATACAATTGACGAAGAATAGTAGAGAAACGAATGAAAATTACCATTACCGTTCGAAAATCTCGAGATACGTTTTACTTTTTGACATCCAGTATTTATCATACATAATGAAATTCTTAAATTGCGCGTACAATTGTAAATGTAGCTTCTAGATTGTCTGTCGTATAGAATATTATTTAATATTTCCAATATTTAATGTTTTCAAGTAACATCTGCCCAATCAAAACTTTTGATTTTCACCGATGTTGTATAGATATGTTATGTCGTCGCAGAGAGAAATACTTGAGAACAACAGAACCAAAGATAACGTCGTGGTGAAAGAAAAGAGCGAAAAAACTAGAGCGTAAAAAGAACAAATGATAATGATAAGTTGAAATCTCTTATTTTATAGTACTTGGAAAAAGAAAACACATACGCATCGATCTACTAATCCTTTAATAAAAGTACTCGAACATTAAGACGATAATGAGACTAAAAGGTACCGGTACGATGACGGTCGATCATGATTACATAGCATTGCGAGTTACGATTATCGAATCGAATCGAGTTGACAGAGAAGACATTCGTAGAAGCGACCGGTGAAGAATGAAAAAGAGAAAGGTAAACTCCTGGAAGTCGACAACGAGGCAAACAAAAAGGGGCGATGGATTGTCATTGATACTCGACTCTAATTAAAACCTCCCCCGTATCTCGATACATTTATGTCCTTTCGTGAAATATGCAAGCTTCGATTCGTTTCAACTCTGTTGAGTAGTTGCTGAAATTCATTCTTGTCTAACACCGTCCTTCAACCCCTTGCGCTGGCAACTGGTTCGCGGACCATAACGAGTGACCGAACCGTTACACAATAAATTCGTCGCTTTCTCTCTCTATGGAACTCGTCGGTACGATATCACTGGATAGAAATTATCAAGAGGTAACAAACTTATCATTTATGTTGCCTGGATTATATTTAAATATATAGTTAACACTAGAACTGTAGTTAGATTATGATAATTTATATTTATATCACAATACTACAAATAAATAAGAAACTCCGTAATTAATTTTAGTTGTTTATATAAAAATATTATCAATATTACAAATACTATACAATTACTAATAATTTAATGAAGATTACATAATGGAAGTTAAATAACGAATAATTTCTATGAATGAAAATTAAATAACGAAATAAACGAATGAAGAATTTCTACTATGGCTACAATATAAGTGTCAGTAAACATTTCCATGATAATAAAATTAATAGCCATTTTTAAATATTCTATTGTTTATATTAAATACACATCTCGACGGAACATAGATGTCGTTGATCTAAATTCTTCGAAGTAGAGGTCGCTACAGAACTACCAAGGACTTAAGAGCATAGAATAGTGAAAAAAAATAAGAATAACAATGGAATACACAAACTTTTGTTCGTGTATTTTATAAAGGAAATAACTTAAAATACAAACACACTGTTTTGCATCTGTAATATATCTAAAAAAAGAATTATGAATTAGTCATTTTGACCATTTCTAGTAGTTCTAGTGTTAACCTTCCAAGTACTAAAGTCCGATTATATCGACACCTATATAATGTCCGATATATATATCGAGTCTTTATTCGATTTGATTAACTTTGAAAATATAGGAACTACAATAATTTATACGAAAACATGTAAAATTGAACTTCGCCTGGCGATTTAAATCCGTCCACTAGCGAAAGGGGATATAAATGTCCCGTCCTTAGAAGGTTAAAACTGAGAAAATGTTGCAATTTGGGACAAAAAATTCTCGACGTGCGAGTGCAATTTATAGTTAATCGACTATATATTCCAATTTATTCTGTGCAATGATCGCTAGTCTGATAAGTGGAATTAATAACGCCTCTGTTTGACAGATACGTGCATTTCAAATACAACGTAAGAATTGACTAATGCGAACGATGAGCAAAAACAGACTCGTTTCTTTTAAAATGGTAACGCGATACAACAAAGTCTGGAGACTTTACTATAGCGTAGCCTCTTATCTCGCAGATACCGTCGCATTAACTAAGGACACGCTACTGCTGCACATGCACCGCAGAGGCAAATGATTCTCAACGACAACATCTACGTAGAAATTAGCACAAATATGTAACTACGCCCGCTGGCAAGATTCAACATCAAGTGTCCATAAAGAGACGTTATTACTTACTGAAATCACTCGAGCAAGATTTGCAGCACCGGCCTGGAAGAAGAACTGGCTCTTTACACGTCAGCTCTGGACATTCGTTTTTGATGTTGCGACAGTGAACCCTCGCGACGATTCGCCGTTTCTTTTGCACCTGAAATCAAACGTACGTATTTTTACACGTTACGAAGGTCCAACGACTTTTACACAATTGACTGATGGGGAAACGTCTGAACAACGTCCATCGGGGGAAAAAAAAAAAAAAAAAAAAAGAAAAAGAAATAGGAAAACTATAGGAAACAACGTCAATTGGTTAATTACTATTCAAGTGTACCGGCGAATGTTAATACGTTATTTTCCTTTTCCAAATGATGCGAATTCCTGTGAGTTTCTCTCTCTCTCTCTCTCTCTCTCTCGGCCAGCGTTTTTGTTCATGCTAAAAGGACACGTTGTTCGCGATTGATGTTTGAAAGTGCGACTGTTAATGTTCCCGAACGTGTAAACGTGCTTACATGTTTATTACTCCTTTTACAGACCGCTGCGACGGTAGTTGTAATAACATTTACACGCACCGCGTTCGTAAATCTATCGTCAAGTAATTGGTAGGTGTTATTGGTCACAAAAGACTCGTTTATCACGGTCAATGGTGCCATTATTCGCGGCGCGATTTACAATATTCGCGATGATATAAATTATCGTTAAACGTCTCAGTAACTTCGCCACTTTCTAAAGGTTCGCGCGAGAACGAAACAAAAAAGAAAAAGAAAAAAAAAAGAAAAAGAATCGTCCACCTACCGCGGTCTATTCTGAACCGTATCAAAGACGGCAATTGTTACAAATCTGTTCGACAATACACGTCTCGCAAACTCATATTCCCTCGATATTATAGTCCAGTGCCTTGCAGTTTCAACTATAGATCTGCCGTTTCTACTGAAATTATTTCTCTTTTTAGATGTCTTGCTCCTGCACGATCACGCCGTTTCTTACGATTACATACTCACGTGTCGCATTACGATTTCATCCGGGGATAACGAACATTTGTCTGCGAGAATTATTCTTTATTCGTTATTTACAAAAGATACAGAAAAATTGTAATCAAACGACATAAATATGTTGTGCAATATCTAAATAATTATTTAAATAATTTGTTCGTTGTTTTCAGGTGAATGCATCAGGTTTTCACTGAACGGCAAGAAATAACACGTCGACATGTACTAAATTATAAATTACTTTACGCGAAATCTTCGATAATAAAATAATAATAATAGAAAGAACTGGGCGGGACTAGAATATATATACAGGCGCACTGGACACAGAAATCATAAAATCTACACGACGACTTTCCAAACGATCCAAGGAACACGTGTTGACTGGTCCATAAATACTCGACTTTAGAGCAAATTCGTGGCGCTTAGTTTATCTCTGGATCTGAGGAACTAATCTTGAAAGATTCTTTTTCAAAACGGGACGTTCGGCCAAAAAGGAAGAATAAGAGAGAGAGAGAGAGAGAGAGTTCCAGTTACACACCAGACACCCGAGAGAGTGGGTAGGAGTTAAGTTGAGAATTTTACGGAGCTGCAAACGCTCGATGTTGATTCGACTATCAGAACGAAGAAAAAACGAAAAAAAAAGAAAGAAAGAAAGAAAAAAAAAAATAAACGAAACGCGATCAGAGACAGCCGCAGGCGTTCAACTTCGCATTGCAGGAGAATCGGGGCGCCAGAAGTAAATTCCGAGATTCAGTGGGCCTTGTGAGGTCGCGGTGACAGTTAACTGGGACCTGCTAAACGGGTAGGTGTATTTTTTTTTTTTATCGCCCGGAGAGATACATTTAGGTGCCGCGACCGACGCATGCTTTAAATGCCTCTGATAAATTTCCGTGATAGTCCGAGATACGGATGTAACTGAAACTTTTTCGACCGACCTGAAAAAAATCTCCGGGAAACGATAACGATAAGGACGATAGTGAAGAATGAAGTGACTGGAAAGATCACGAGGTATCTAATTGCATTACCGATAACGTGGCGTAAATCTATAGCTTTCACAGAGGTTAACCTTCTTGTTAAGCATTCGACATAACAACACGCCGGACAGAGAATCAATATACTCGCTTATTTCTTTTTTTTTTTTTTCTTCGTTCTTCTTCTTCTGTTTAAGGAAGTCCCGAGTATTCCTCGAAATTCCAAATATCGTGCAAACACAGCTGCCGTGACGTCGCCGCCAAAAATACCGCACGACTGCGTTAATATCGCAAGCAAACGGCCAAATGAACGTGCACATGTAATGCAAGCATCCGTGCACGATGTCGCGGGCCAACAGTTTCTCAGCGAGGCGCAGAAAGATCAAGTCGAATGAAGATCATCTCGATTAAAAAGCATCTTGCTATTTACAAGCCAACGCGGTTCGTTCCACCCACTCCGCTCACGATTTCCTCGTATGGCCATTCGTTATTTTCACGCTGTTCTTCGAGAAACAAGAGAAGAACACGACGTTTTCGCCTGAATCAGGCCGGAAGTAGTAGGTATTTGATTCGCGCGTGGTGTTTTTCTGGGTTTGAGTCATTCTTCGCTTTTTGATCCGTGCAGTTTTATATATATATATATAAAAAAAAAAAGAAAGCCTTCAATCTCTCAACGTGCTATTAAAAACCAGTTTCCATGGGAAACGTCGAACATTTTAACAAACGTGTTACCTATATCCGATTCAGCTTGAATTAGCAAGCGTTATTTCGACAAGCAAATTCAATTGAGCGTAAGAAGAGACACGTGTAATTGCCGGAGAGGGGGGAGAATAAAATGGACAACGATAGACGTTCGACTCGATATACGACTTTGGGTAAAGAAACGATGTCTCGTGTGATTCACGCGACGTGTCTGTCTGGCTCTGCTCACCAACGAAGCCCGTGACCTATCAATAGCTTCTCATATACACTGAAGAGGGACTGTCATTCCACCGAAGACTAAAAATAGAGTTCGCGCGTCCGTCCGTAAGTCGCTGGGCCCGAGAGGCGCTCCTCTACCAGCGCCTCACTTTCCTTTTCTCTTTTTCAATCGCGTTTTATGTTTCCTCTTCGTCCACTCTTCCGTACCAGGCTTAATCCTTCGCCTTTCTCCCCCCCCCCCCCAAATCAGTATTCTATAGTTATATTTCCCTGCCGCCCGCCGTCGCGGCAAATACTTCGATGGATCTTGATACACGTATTTATACTTCTATAACTCGATAAATTGCAATTAATTCTTATTTGGCAAACGAACTTTCGAATGCTTTTGGGGTATAATAATTTCAAACGAGACGAAAACCTTCGATGTCGGACGATTACGCGCGAAACAGAACTTTACAAATATATATTTGATAAATAATGATTAATATTTGTAACGCCACGCTGACGTACCAGACAGAGTTTTTAATTAGAGAAGAAGTTAATACTTAAAAATTAATAATCTAACTTTCTTTATTTTATAATCTCTTAGTTTTGAATGCAAGCTAAGCGAAAGTTCCAAGGAGCAGGTTGTTTTTTTTACTTCTGATATTAAACGATTTAAATTTTTATGCTATTACTCTTAATGAATACAAATTTGTAACCTTTATATCAGTTATTTATATCCTATTTAATATGGAATACAACTTTTAAAATTTAATATAAAATATAAATCTCTATGTAATAAATATTTCAGTCTGAGTACAATGGAAACACTCTAGAAACTTCAAATGTAATAGATGCAGAGAAGAAGACAGGTTCTCCCTTGTTCTCATTTTCTAAGATAATAGAAAGAATTTCACCAGATAAAACTAGTCCTTCATATACACTCAGAGAGGTATGATTAATCGATTGATTTGAAACTAAATTATAATTTAATTAATTATCCTTTATATCAGTTATTTATATCCTATTTAATATGGAATACAATTTTTAAAATTTAATATAAAATATAAATCTCTATGTAATAAATATTTCAGTCTGAGTACAATGGAAATACTCTAGGAACTTCAAATGTAATAGATGCAGAGAAGAAGACAGAGGTTCTACCTTGTTCTCATTTTCTAAGATAATAGAAAGAATTTCACCAGATAAAACTGGTCCTGAAAACTAGCATATACACTCAGAGAGGTATGATTAATCGATTGATTTGAAACTAAATTATAATTTAATTAATTATCCTTTATATCAGTTATTTATATCCTATTTAATATGGAATACAATTTTTAAAATTTAATATAAAATATAAATCTCTATGTAATAAATATTTCAGTCTGAGTACAATGGAAACACTCTAGAAACTTCAAATGTAATAGATGCAGAGAAGAAGGCAGGTTCTCCCTTGTTCTCATTTTCTAAGATAATAGAAAGAATTTCACCAGATAAAACTAGTCCTTCATATACACTCAGAGAGGTATGATTAATCGATTGATTTGAAACTAAATTATAATTTAATTAATTATCCTTTATATCAGTTATTTATATCCTATTTAATATGGAATACAACTTTTAAAATTTAATATAAAATATAAATCTCTATGTAATAAATATTTCAGTCTGAGTACAATGGAAACACTCTAGGAACTTCAAATCTAATAGATGCAGAGAAGAAGACAGAGGTTCTACCTTGTTCTCATTTTCTAAGATAATAGAAAGAATTTCACCAGATAAAACTGGTCCTGAAAACTAGCACTTCATATACACTCAAAGAAGTATGATTAATTGATTGATTTGAAACTAAATTATAATTTAATTAATTATTATCATTATTAAATCTTTTATCTAGTTGGGAAAAGATATGACATCATATATCCAAAATGAATTAGAAGCATTAGAAAGAGAAACTTAGAAGAAATTTAATACCAAATTAAATTATCGCAGAATATTTTTAAATGATTAACCACTTGCGCTGAAATGACGTGTCACGCGCGTTGAGAACTTTTTTCCCCCAAAATTGCAATATCTTCACCGTTTTAAGTATATTTCAATATATACCCAGCAAGATAAATAATAAATTGATTACTTCTTAGTAATTTCTATCCAGCAATATTATACTCCAGCCCCGAGTTTAAAAAGAAAGCGACGAATTACTGTACACTCGGTTTGGTCACTCGTTACGGTCCGCGAATCAGTTGCCACTGTCCAAGGAATTAAGAGCTCCATCAGTGAATGGAGAAGTACCGGTGACACGATTGTCCTCCATCAATTGATTATTGGAATATAAAATCGTGGGAAATGAAATTAAATAATACTGAATGATTTGCGCCGCGTAATAATGTCGCGTTACTGACGTGCCAACAGAAATTTTCGTACGTGTAGCACACGTGCCGCAGGTTATAGACAAACACGGTAAGAACGATTTTGCCAGTCAAGGACAAAGTTTATGAAGATTGGCTAAATTAAACTCCATTGGGACAATCGTGACCGTTCTGCCCGGACGATACATGCATGCGCGACAAAACCTATTACTATGATAGAGAGCATCAATTGAACCGCACAGGGCGAGGGCTCTGAATCGCTTCACGATTGGCCCCAAATTTATTTCCACATTCTTAATCAACAATCAACCCACAGTCATGTTGTTAACCCAATGTAATTAACCTCGGTTGTAACTTTGCAGATCGAACTTTCGAATCGAACACGGAAAAATTATTTATCTGATCGTAATAAATCTAAACGATAATTTGAAACTCGTGATATGTCTGACAATTAATTCGAATAATTCACAGAAAATAATGTTCACTTACAACAGCCTTTCGCATCGATTTCAACATCATCCTACGACAAAATCGACGTTCTCCCTTTTTTCAATTGATTCCCACTGATTCATAAGTTATTTCTGTTTAAACTTGCCATCCGATTGCTTTCGTTTTACCCGAACGAAAAATATCTCCATCTTTCGTACATAATGCGAACTATGAAGTTTGTACATAAACAGGGTCGTGTAAACTGAGAAAGCAAACATCGGGTTGCGAACCTTCTTGCGCGTAAATCGGCGCAGTGTAAACAGCCCTAAAGCCTTGAACGCTCGGGGAAAGATCGAATTTCTCGTTCTCGGTTGAAAATCTACTAATGTTGCTTACACTATAAACACGATTCAAAGCCGCAGTGATGGACACGCGTAAAGTATGACACAACAAACCTGCCATTTTCTACCAATAGCTGTCGCAACAACTGCAAAAGCAATTTTATTTCTGTACGTCGTTCGTGCGAGCAAGGCGAGTAATAGACAAATGAAGTTTTGGACGTTTCGATATCAACCAGATGAATCGTATTCCTGAGGAACACATAATTTCTCAATCGATCGGTTTTATCGTAGATTTTCGAAATCCCATTCTAATTAATGAAATTCTTACATTTCCTGTCAGAAGTTATTATAGAATAAGGAAATTCTACCAAGCTTTGAACTTCATTTCCATTATGACTAAGTATGATACTAAGTGGGTATTTTACTGTAATTAAAATTGTTCACTTAGCTACGATCGATACATTTTTTGGGTATGGTCACATCGGTTGGGAACCCAACTGTTGGGTTCCAAGAAAAACATACATTTATTTCGTCTATGACTTCGACTATGCCTGTTTACATTTTTAAAATTATTATTATTATTATTACAATATTATAACATTGTAATATACAATATTGCGATATTATAACATTGTAGTATACAATATTGCGATATTATAACATTGTAGTATACAATATTGCGATATTATAACATTGTAGTATACAATATTGCGACATTATAACATTGTAGTATACAATATTGCGATATTATAACATTGTAGTATATAATATTGCGATATTATAACATTGTAGTATACAATATTGCGATATTCTAACATTGTAGTATACAATATTGCGATATTATAACATTGTAGTATACAATATTGCGATATTATAACATTGTAGTATACAATATTGCGACATTATAACATTGTAGTATACAATATTGCGATATTATAACATTGTAGTATATAATATTGCGATATTATAACATTGTAGTATACAATATTGCGATATTCTAACATTGTAGTATACAATATTGCGATATTACAACATTGTAGTATACAATATTGCGATATTCTAACATTGTAGTATACAATATTGCGATATTACAACATTGTAGTATACAATATTGCGATATTATACCATTGTAGTATACAATATTGCGATATTATAACATTTTAATATACAATATTGCGATATTATAACATTGTAATATACAATATTGCGATATTATAACATTGTAGTATACAATATTGCGATATCATAACATTGTAATATACAATATTGCGATATCATAACATTGTAATATACAATATTACGATATTATAACATTATAATATAAAATATTACAATATTATAATATATTATTTATTTATATTATAATATATTTATAATATATATATATTATATATTATAATATATTTATAATATATATATATTATATATTATAATATATTATTATTATTATTACAGTATGCTTCGTAGACAAAAGGCTTTCGTGAATCTTATCGTGGTTTTCTGTTTTATAATAATTAAACCATCCGACAATACTACAAAAATTTATATACATGAGCATTGTTACAGAACATATCACAAATGAAAATAAAACTTTTATGCTCCTTTTGCAGCCGTAAATTATGCGGATGCAAAAGAAAAAAAAAAAAGAGAAAAAGAAAGGAGAAGGTGAAGATGGCGCAAGAAAAAAAGAAAAAAAAGAGTGAATGCACACATCACGTGAGAGATGTCGGTGGGTATAATAAGATGAGTATCTTTAGTACATAGTTCGACGAAACAAGGCGGCCGCGGCAAGCTGCGAGTATCAAAGCGCCTTCTCGTACCCGCCTTATAAATCGCTCTTTCTTTTCTACTTCAATGGATCAGGCGTGAGTAGGTGTGAACGAAACCCCGACTGGATCATCGTTTAACGGCGCTTTTGTTCCTCGTAACGGATAAAACGTGTTTCGTTTGAAAATTTGCCTTTATCATTCCTCGATAATATGGTTGCACGTACTTTTTCGCAAATGAATCGGTGAAGATTGGAAAATTTAAATTAAAATGATTATTCTGCAGGATTCCTTTGAACGGAAACGTGATATTATCCGAAACATTATTTTCAGCCGCAGTTTATTATTTTAGACAACTATCGAAAGTTGTAGCCACTTTTACGAAGTTATTATACACTTATAATTTATATAATTTATATATAATTATATTTATATATAATATAAATTTATAATTATATAAAATTATAAATTGTAATTTACAAATTATATAAATATAATTTTATAATTTATAAATAATATAAATATAATTTTTCAAATTTATAAATAATATAAATATAATTTTTTAATTTATAAATTATATAAAATAAATATATAATTTATAAATTACATAAAATAAATTTATACACAAATATTTATATTCTAATTTATATAATTTATATAAAGAAATAATATAATCATTGCAATACATTTTGATTTTTAATGCTTTTTGCATTCTCGTGTTCGCTTATAAATGCATACGTACGAATTAAATCCACGAACTAAAATAGATGGAAAGAGAATCGATGAACTAAAAAGTGAAACTCGTAAAAATTTCAATATGTAAGATCGTTAATAATAAGCTTTTCATACGTATATCGTAAATCCTGCTTGGTGTTGTCGAAAATACTGAACTTCCGCATCGCATTTAAAGCGAAATGTGAGGAATGTAAGTGAATAAAAATCACAGATCATTGATTTAAAGCAATTTGAAAAAAAAAAAGAAAGAAAGAAACAATTGTACATTACGCGGTTAAACGAAGCAGAGAAACATCAGGTTTCCGCCTTTCATCGAGAAAGTCCGGGAGAGAACCACGCGCTCTACCGGCTGTTATCTCTAAAATCATGCTCATTAGTGCTGAATCTATTATTACAAGTTTGCAGGAGATATTTATAAAGAAGAAACAAAAAAAAACAAATGTTCAATCTAGTGGCCGTGCCTCTTTCGTAAATCAAATACTACGCGTTACTTTACTTCCATCGTGACGAACTCTCTCGTGTGTTTAATAAATGGCCGCTGGTTAAATGACGAATGAGCAATAAAACGTGCAGACAATGTTTTACGATTCTCATTTAATTAGATCGTAAAAGACGCGAGTGATCATATATTCCTTTTAGGAAACGAATGCTGCGTACGAGAGAACGCTATAAAAATTATAATAATAACAACGAGGAAAACCAAAGTCATAAAAGTACGCGCGGTTTTTCATATATAAATGCTAAAACTGAACGAGGAAGTTGTTATCGGACGCATGGTTGAAAAATGTCGGGTGTTCGCGAGACGGAACGGGGAGAGAAGGGCGGCAAGAATATCGATGACACGCGTAAGGGACGTGCCGGTGTACAATGACGTTATCGTTCGACTGCATATATAGGACAGAAAACAAAGCGGCGTTTGCGTGGAATGCAAATGACGATTATTGCGCGATTGGACAAGAATTCAAGCAACGCTGGACCGTAAGAATGCCAAACAAAATGGAATTGATTCTCTCGTCACGTCGAGTAATGCGTATCCAATTTTCTTTTCGCGCTGTGTTTATTTGTAAAAAAA